>NW_026734888.1:0-209226 GCF_949786415.1 Peromyscus eremicus | reverse complement strand
ATTTTGCTTAGGAAACTGACAAGAACAGTAGCTCTTCTTCAGTCCAATACACTGTACTTGCTGGGAACAGATGCGAGTGCTATTTTCACTGTGTTTGGCAATGGGAGCACAATAGTGACTTTCCTTACCAGAGAACAACTCTTGCGCGTAGGACCAAAAACTGCATGTGATTCAACTCCATTTAGGACTGGGAAACAAACGCCAGCTCGCCTTACAAGAAACACACTCTGCTTTTGAGAAAAGAGCACTCTTCTACTCTACTGTGTTTTCTATAGGGCCAGAAAGTGAGCTTGCTCAAAACAAAAGAACTGTGCTTCCTATACACACGGGCCATATCAGTTCAACTCTGCTTAGGAAACTGACAAGAACGGTATCTCCTCTTCAGTCCAATACACTGTACTTGATTGGAACAGACGCAAGTGCTATTTGCACTTTGTATGGCAATGGGAGCTCAATAGTGACTCTTCTTACCAAAAACAACTCTACTCGTAGGACCAGAAACTGCATGTGATTCAACTTCATTTAAGACTGGGAAACAAAAGCTAGCTCGCCTTACTAGAAACACACTCTGCTTTTGAGAAAAGAGTACTCTTCTACTCTACTGTGATTCCTATGGGGTCCAAACAGTGAGCTTGCTCAGAACAAATGAACTGTGCTTCCTACACACACGGGCCATATCTAGTTCAAGTCTGCTTAGGAAACTGACAAGTACAGTAGCTCCTCTTCAATCCAATACACTGTACTTGCTGGGAGCAGATGCGAGTGCTATTTGCACTGTGTATGGCAATGGGAGCGCAATAGTGACACTTCTTACCAGAAAACAACTCTTGCTCTTAGGACCAGAAACTGCATGTGATTCAACTCCATTTTTGCCTGGGAAGCAAACGCTAGGTCGCCTTACACTAAACACACTCGGCTTTTGAGAAAAGAGCACTCTTCTACTCTACTGTGTTTCCTACGGGGTCCAAACAGTGGGCTTGCTCAGAACAAAAGAACTGTGCTTGCTACACACACGGGCCATATCTAATTCAACTCTGGTTAGGAAACTGACAAGAAAAGTAGCTCCTCTTCAGTCCAATACACTGTACTTGCTGGGAACAGACGCAAGTGCTATTTGCACTGTGTATATCAATGGGAGCGCAATAGTGACTATCCTTACGAGAAAACAACTCTTGCTCGTAGGACCAAAAACTGCATGTGGTTCAACTCCATTTAGGACTGGGAATCAAACGCTAGCTCGCCTTACAAGAAACACACTCTGCTTTTGAGAAAAGAGCACTCTTCTACTCTACTCTGTTTCCTATAGGGCCAGTACAGTGAGCTTGCTCAGAACAAAGAACTGTGCTTCCTACACAAATGGCCATATCCAGTTCAATTCTGCTTAGGAAACTGACAAGAACAGTAGCTCCTCTTCAGTCCAATACACTGTACTTGCTGGAAAGAGATGTGAGTGCTATTTGCACTGTGTTTGGCAATGGGAGCGCAATAGTGACTTTCCTTACCAGAAAACAACTCTTGCACGTAGGACCAAAAACTGCATGTGATTCAACTCCATTTAGGACTGGGAAACAAACGCTAGCTCGCCTTACAAGAAACACACTCTGCTTTTGAGAAAAGAACACTCTTCTACTCTACTGTGTTTCCTATGGTGTCCGAACAGTGAGCTTGCTCAGAACAAAAGAACTGTGCTTCCTATACACACGGGCCATATCTAGTTCAACTCTGCTTAGGAAACTGACAAGAATAGTAGCTCCTCTTCAGTCCAATACACTGTACTTGATTGGAACAGACGCAAGTGTTATTTGTACTGTGCATGGCAATGGGAGCCCAATAGTGACTCTTCTTACCAAAAAATTTCTCTACTCGTAGGACCGGAAACTGCATGTGATTCAAACTCATTTAGGACTGGGAAACAAACGCTAGCTCGCCTTACAAGAAACACACTCTGCTTTTGAGAAAAGAGCACTCTTCTACTCTACTGGGTTTCCTATGGGGTCTGAACAGTGAGCTTGCTCAGAACAAAAGAACTGTGCTTCCTACACACACGGGCCATATCTAGTTCAACTCTGCTTAGGAAACTGATGAGAACAGTAGCTCTTCTTCACTCCAATACACTGTACTTACTGGAAACAGATGCGAGTGCTATTTGCACTGTGTACAGCAATTGGAGCACAATAGTGACTCTTCTTACCAGAAAACACCTCTTGCTCTTAGGACCAGAAACTGCATTTGATTCAATCCACTTAGGACTGGGAAACAAACGCTGGCTCGCCTTACAAGAAACAAGCTCTGCTTTTGAGAATAGGGCACACTTCTACTCTACTGTGTTTCCTATGGGGTCCAAACAGTGAGCTTGCTCAGAACAAAAGAACTGTGCTTCCTACACACACGGGCCATATCTAGTTCAATTCTGCTTAGGAAACTGACAAGAACAGTAGATCCTCTTCAGTCCAATACACTGTACTTGCTGGGAACCGAGGTCAGTGGTATTTGCACTGTGTATGAAAATGGGAGCCCAATAGTGACTTTTTTTTTTTTTGGTTTTTCAAGACATGGTTTCTCTGTGTAGCTTTGCGCCTTTCCTGGGACTCAGTTGGTAGCCCAGGTTTGCCTCGAACTCACAGAGATCCACCTGGCTCTGCCTCCCAAGTGCTGGGATTAAAGGCGTGCGCCACCACCGTCTGGCTCTATAGTGACTTTTATTACCAGAAAAAACTCTTGCTTGTAGGACCAGAAACTGCATGTGATTCAAATCCATTTAGGACTGGGAAGCAAACACTAGCTCGCATTACAAGAAACACTCGGCTTTTGAGAAAACAGCACTCTTCTACTCTACTGTGTCTCCTATATGGTCACAACAGTGAGCTTACTCAGAACAAAAGAACTGTGCTTCCTATACACACGGGCCACATCTAGTTCAACTCTGCTTAGGAAACTGACAAGAACAGTAGCTCCCCTTCAGTCCAATACACTGTACTTGATTGGAACAGACGCAAGTGCTATTTGTACTGTGTATGGCAATGGGAGCGCAATAGTGACCCTTCTTACCAAAAAATAACTCTACTCGTAGGACCAGAAACTGCATGTGATTCAAATTCATTTAGGACTGTGAAAAAAAAGCTAGCTTGCCTTACAAGAAACACACTCTGCTTTTGAGAAAAGAGCACTCTTCTTCTCTACTATGTGTCCTAAGGGTTCCGAACAGTGAGCTTGCTCAGAACAAAAGAACTGTGCTTCCTACGCACACGGGCCATATCTAGTTCAACTCTGCTTAGGAAACTCAGAAGAACAGTAGCTCCGCTTCAGTCCAATACACTGTACTTGTTGGGAACAGATGCGAGTGCTATTTGCACTGTGTTTGGCAATGGGAGCGCAATAGTGACTTTCCTTACCAGAAAACAACTTTTGCTCGTAGTACCAAAAACTGCATGTGATTCAACTCCATTTAGGACTGGGAAACAAACGCTAGCTCACCTTACAAGAAACACACTCTGCTTTTGAGAAAAGAGCAGTCTTCTACTCTACTGTGTTTCCTATAGGGCCAGTAGAGTGAGCTTGCTCAGAACAAAAGAACTGTGCTTCCTACACAAATGGCCATATCCAGTTCAATTCTGCTTAGGAAACTGAAAGGAACAGTAGCTCCTCTTCAGTCCAATACACTGTACTTGCTGGGAACAGATGCGAGTGCTATTTGCACTGTGTTTGGCAATGGGAGCACAATAGTGACTTTCCTTACCAGAAAATAACTCTTGCGCGTAGGACCAAAAACTGCATGTGATTCAACTCCATTTAGGACTGGGAAACAAACGCTAGCTTGCCTTACAAGAAACACACTCTGCTTTTGAAAAAAGAGCACTCTTCTACTCTACTGTGTTTCCTATAGGGCCAGAACAGTGAGCTTGCTCAGAACAAAAGAACTGTGCTTCCTACACACATGGGCCATATCTAGTTCAACTCTGCTTAGGAAACTGATGAGAACAGTAGCTCCTCTTCAGTCCAATACACTGTACTTGCTGGGAACAGATGCGAGTGCAATTTGCACTGTGTACGGCAAAGGGAGCACAATAGTGACTCTTCTTACCAGAAAACAACTCTTGCTCTTAGGACCAGTAACTGCATATGATTCAACACTATTTAGGACTGGGAAAAAAAACACTAGCTCAACTTACAAGAAACACACTCTGCTTTTGAGAAAAGAGCACTCTGCTACTCTACTGTGTTTCCTATAGAACCAGAACAGTGAGCTTGCTCAGAGCAAAAGAACTGTGCTTCCTACACACACGGGCTATATCTAGTTCAACTCTGCATAGGAAACTGACAAGAACAGTAGATCCTCTTTTGTTTGGGAAAACAAACAAAATAGCACTGGGAAAAGACGCCAGTGCTATTTGCCCTGTGTATGACAATGCGAGCGCAATAGTGACTCTTCTTACCAGAAATCAACTCTTGCTTGTAGGACCAGAAACTGCATGTGATTCAACTCCATTTAGGTCTGGGAAGCAAATGCTATCTCGCCTTAAAAGAAACACACTCTGCTTTTATGAAAGAGCACTGAGTTTCCTATGGGGTCCGCACAGTGAGCTTGCTCAGAAAAAAAGACTGTGCTTCCTATAAACACGCGCCATATCTAGTTCAACTCTGCTTAGGAAACTGACAAGAACAGTAGCTCCTCTTCAGTCCAATACTCTGTACTTGCTGGGAACAGACGTGAGTGCTATTTGTGCTGTGTATGGCAAGGGGAGCGCAATAGTGACTTTCCTTACCAGAAAACAACTCTTGCTCGTAGGACCAAAAACTTCATGTGATTAAACTCCATTTAGGGGTGGGAAACAAACGCTCGCTCACCTTACAGAAAACACACTCTGCTTTTGAGAAAAGAGCACTCTTCTACTCTACTGTGTTTCCTACGGGGTCCAAACAGTGAGCTTTCTCACAACAAAAGAACTGTGCTTCCTAAACACACGGGCCATATCTAGTTCAACTCTGATTAGGAAACTGACAAGAATAGTAGCTCCTCTTCAGTCCAATACACTGTACTTGCTGGGAACAGAATCGAGTGCTATTTGCACTATGTATGGCAATGGGAGTGCAATAATGACTTTCCTTACCAAAAACAACTCTTGCTTGTACGTCCAGAAGCTGCATGTGATTCAACTCCATTTAGGACTGGGAAACAAACGCTAGCTCGCCTTACAAGAAACACACTCTGCTTTTGAGAAAAGAGCACTCTTCTACTCTACTGTGTTTTCTATAGGGCCAGAAAGTGAGCTTGCTCAAAACAAAAGAACTGTGCTTCCTATACACACGGGCCATATCAGTTCAACTCTGCTTAGGAAACTGACAAGAACAGTAGCTCCTCTTCAGTCCAATACACTGTACTTGATTGGAACAGACGCAAGTGCTATTTGCACTGTGTATGGCAATGGGAGCTCAATAGTGACTCTTCTTACCAAAAAACAACTCTACTTGTAGGACCAGAAACTGCATGTGATTCAACTTCATTTACGACTGGGAAACAAAAGCTAGCTCGCCTTACAAGAAACACACTGTGCTTTTGAGAAAAGAGTACTCTTCTACTCTACTGTGTTTCCTATGGGGTCCGAACAGTGAGCTTGCTCAGACAAATGAAGTGTGCTTCCTACACACACCGGTCATATCTAGTTCAACTCTCCTTAGGAAACTGACAAAAACAGTAGCTCCTCTTCATTCAAATACACTGTACTTGCTGGAAACAGATGCGAGTGCTATTTGTACTGTGTATGGCAATGGGAGCGCAATAGTGACTCTTCTTACCAGAAAACAACTCTTGCTCGTAGGACTGGAAACTGCATGTGATTCAACTCCATTTGATTGGGAAACAAACGCCAGCTCGCCTTACAAGAAACACACTCTGCTTTTGAGAATAGGGCACTCATCTACTCTACTGTGTTTCCTATGAGTTCCAAACAGTGAGCTTGCTCAGAACAAAAGAAATGTGCTTCCTACGCACACGGGCCATATCTAGTTCATCTCTGCTTAGGAAACTGACAAGAACAGTAGCTCCTCTTCAGTCCAATACACTGTACTTGCTGGGAACAGATGCGAGTGCTATTTGCACTGTTTTTGGCAATGGGAGCGCAATAGTGACTTTCCTTACCAGAAAACAACTCTTGCGCGTAGGACCAAAAACTGCATGTGATTCAACTCCATTTAGAACTAGGAAACAAACGCTAGCTCGCCTTACAAGAAACACACTCTGCTTTTGAGAAAAGAGCACTCTTCTACTCTACTGTGTTTCCTATAGGGCCAGAACAGTGAGCTTGCTCAGAACAAAAGAACTATGCTTCCTACACACACGGGCCATATCTAGTTCAACTCTGCTTAGGAAACTGACTAGAACAGTAGCTCCTCTTCAGTACAATACACTGTACTTGCTGGGAACAAATGCGAGTGCTATTTGCACGGTGTACAGCAATGGGAGCACAATAGTGACTCTTCTTACCAGAAAGCAACTCTTGCTCTTAGTACCAGTACATGCATGTGATTCAACTCCCCTTAGGACTGGGAAACAAACGCTAGCTCGCCTTACAAGAAACACGCTCTGCTTTTGAGAAAAGAGTACTCTTCTACTCTACTGTGTTTCCTATGGGGTCCGAACAGTGAGCTTGCTCAGAACAAAAACTGTGCTTCCTATACACACGGGCCATATCTAGTTCAACTCTGCTTAGGAAACTGACAAGAACAGTAGAACCTCTTCAGTCCAATACACTGTACTTGCTGGGAACAGACGCGAGTGCTATTTGCACTGTGTATGGCATTGGGAGCGCAATAGTGACTCTTTTTAACAGAAAACAACTCTGCTCCTAAGACCAGAAACTGCATGGGATTCAACTCCATTTAGGACTGGGAAACAAACGCTAGCTTGCCTTACAGAAAACACACTCTGCTTTTGAGAAAGATGACTCTTTTACTCTACTATGTTTCCTATATGGCCAGAACAGTGAGCTTGCTCAGAACAAAAGAAATGTGCTTCATACACACACGGGCCATATCTAGTTCAACTCTGCTTAGAAACCTGACAAGAACAGTAGATCCTCTTCAGTCCAATACTCTGTACATGCTGGGAACAAATGCCAGTGCTATTTGCACTGTGTATGACAATGGGAGCACAATAGTGACACTTCTTACCAAAAAATAACTCTACTCGTAGAACCAGAAACTGCATGTGATTCAAATTCATTTAGGACTGGGAATCAAAAGCTAGCTCGCCTTACAAGAAACACACTCTGCTTTTGAGAAAAGAGCACTCTTCTTCTCTACTATGTGTTCTATGGGTTCCGAACAGTGAGCTTGCTCAGAACAAAAGAACTGTGCTTCCTCCACACACGGGCCATATCTAGTTCAACTCTGCTTAGGAAACTGAAAAGAACAGTAGATCCTCTTCAGTCCAATACACTGTACATGCTGGGTACAGACGCCAGTGCTATTTGCACTGTGTATGGCAATGGGAGCGCAATAGTGACTTTCCTTACCAGAAAACAACTCTTGCTCGTAGGACCAAAAACTGCATGTGATTCAACTCCATTTAGGACTGGGAAACAAACGCTAGCTCGCCTTACAAGAAACAAACTCTGCTTTTGAGAAAAGAGCACTCTTCTACTCTACTGTGTTTCCTATAGGGCGAGAACAGTGAGCTTGCTCAGAACAAAAGAACTTTGCTTCCTACACAAATGGCCATATCCAGTAAAATTTTGCTTAGGAAACTGACAAGAACAGTAGCTCTTCTTCAGTCCAATACACTGTACTTGCTGGGAACAGATGCGAGTGCTATTTTCACTGTGTTTGGCAATGGGAGCACAATAGTGACTTTCCTTACCAGAGAACAACTCTTGCGCGTAGGACCAAAAACTGCATGTGATTCAACTCCATTTAGGACTGGGAAACAAACGCCAGCTCGCCTTACAAGAAACACACTCTGCTTTTGAGAAAAGAGCACTCTTCTACTCTACTGTGTTTTCTATAGGGCCAGAAAGTGAGCTTGCTCAAAACAAAAGAACTGTGCTTCCTATACACACGGGCCATATCAGTTCAACTCTGCTTAGGAAACTGACAAGAACAGTATCTCCTCTTCAGTCCAATACACTGTACTTGATTGGAACAGACGCAAGTGCTATTTGCACTTTGTATGGCAATGGGAGCTCAATAGTGACTCTTCTTACCAAAAACAACTCTACTCGTAGGACCAGAAACTGCATGTGATTCAACTTCATTTAAGACTGGGAAACAAAAGCTAGCTCGCCTTACTAGAAACACACTCTGCTTTTGAGAAAAGAGTACTCTTCTACTCTACTGTGATTCCTATGGGGTCCAAACAGTGAGCTTGCTCAGAACAAATGAACTGTGCTTCCTACACACACGGGCCATATCTAGTTCAAGTCTGCTTAGGAAACTGACAAGTACAGTAGCTCCTCTTCAATCCAATACACTGTACTTGCTGGGAGCAGATGCGAGTGCTATTTGCACTGTGTATGGCAATGGGAGCACAATAGTGACACTTCTTACCAGAAAACAACTCTTGCTCTTAGGACCAGAAACTGCATGTGATTCAACTCCATTTTTGCCTGGGAAGCAAACGCTAGGTCGCCTTACACTAAACACACTCGGCTTTTGAGAAAAGAGCACTCTTCTACTCTACTGTGTTTCCTACGGGGTCCAAACAGTGGGCTTGCTCAGAACAAAAGAACTGTGCTTGCTACACACACGGGCCATATCTAATTCAACTCTGGTTAGGAAACTGACAAGAAAAGTAGCTCCTCTTCAGTCCAATACACTGTACTTGCTGGGAACAGACGCAAGTGCTATTTGCACTGTGTATATCAATGGGAGCGCAATAGTGACTATCCTTACGAGAAAACAACTCTTGCTCGTAGGACCAAAAACTGCATGTGGTTCAACTCCATTTAGGACTGGGAATCAAACGCTAGCTCGCCTTACAAGAAACACACTCTGCTTTTGAGAAAAGAGCACTCTTCTACTCTACTCTGTTTCCTATAGGGCCAGTACAGTGAGCTTGCTCAGAACAAAGAACTGTGCTTCCTACACAAATGGCCATATCCAGTTCAATTCTGCTTAGGAAACTGACAAGAACAGTAGCTCCTCTTCAGTCCAATACACTGTACTTGCTGGAAAGAGATGTGAGTGCTATTTGCACTGTGTTTGGCAATGGGAGCGCAATAGTGACTTTCCTTACCAGAAAACAACTCTTGCACGTAGGACCAAAAACTGCATGTGATTCAACTCCATTTAGGACTGGGAAACAAACGCTAGCTCGCCTTACAAGAAACACACCCTGCTTTTGAGAAAAGAACACTCTTCTACTCTACTGTGTTTCCTATGGTGTCCGAACAGTGAGCTTGCTCAGAACAAAAGAACTGTGCTTCCTATACACACGGGCCATATCTAGTTCAACTCTGCTTAGGAAACTGACAAGAATAGTAGCTCCTCTTCAGTCCAATACACTGTACTTGATTGGAACAGACGCAAGTGTTATTTGTACTGTGCATGGCAATGGGAGCCCAATAGTGACTCTTCTTACCAAAAAATTTCTCTACTCGTAGGACCGGAAACTGCATGTGATTCAAACTCATTTAGGACTGGGAAACAAACGCTAGCTCGCCTTACAAGAAACACACTCTGCTTTTGAGAAAAGAGCACTCTTCTACTCTACTGGGTTTCCTATGGGGTCTGAACAGTGAGCTTGCTCAGAACAAAAGAACTGTGCTTCCTACACACACGGGCCATATCTAGTTCAACTCTGCTTAGGAAACTGATGAGAACAGTAGCTCTTCTTCACTCCAATACACTGTACTTACTGGAAACAGATGCGAGTGCTATTTGCACTGTGTACAGCAATTGGAGCACAATAGTGACTCTTCTTACCAGAAAACACCTCTTGCTCTTAGGACCAGAAACTGCATTTGATTCAATCCACTTAGGACTGGGAAACAAACGCTGGCTCGCCTTACAAGAAACAAGCTCTGCTTTTGAGAATAGGGCACACTTCTACTCTACTGTGTTTCCTATGGGGTCCAAACAGTGAGCTTGCTCAGAACAAAAGAACTGTGCTTCCTACACACACGGGCCATATCTAGTTCAATTCTGCTTAGGAAACTGACAAGAACAGTAGATCCTCTTCAGTCCAATACACTGTACTTGCTGGGAACCGAGGTCAGTGGTATTTGCACTGTGTATGAAAATGGGAGCCCAATAGTGACTTTTTTTTTTTTTGGTTTTTCAAGACATGGTTTCTCTGTGTAGCTTTGCGCCTTTCCTGGGACTCAGTTGGTAGACCAGGTTTGCCTCGAACTCACAGAGATCCACCTGGCTCTGCCTCCCAAGTGCTGGGATTAAAGGCGTGCGCCACCACCGTCTGGCTCTATAGTGACTTTTATTACCAGAAAAAACTCTTGCTTGTAGGACCAGAAACTGCATGTGATTCAAATCCATTTAGGACTGGGAAGCAAACACTAGCTCGCATTACAAGAAACACTCGGCTTTTGAGAAAACAGCACTCTTCTACTCTACTGTGTCTCCTATATGGTCACAACAGTGAGCTTACTCAGAACAAAAGAACTGTGCTTCCTATACACACGGGCCACATCTAGTTCAACTCTGCTTAGGAAACTGACAAGAACAGTAGCTCCCCTTCAGTCCAATACACTGTACTTGATTGGAACAGATGCAAGTGCTATTTGTACTGTGTATGGCAATGGGAGCACAATAGTGAACCTTCTTACCAAAAAATAACTCTACTCGTAGGACCAGAAACTGCATGTGATTCAAATTCATTTAGGACTGGGAAACAAAAGCTAGCTTGCCTTACAAGAAACACACTCTGCTTTTGAGAAAAGAGCACTCTTCTTCTCTACTATGTGTCCTAAGAGTTCCGAACAGTGAGCTTGCACAGAACAAAAGAACTGTGCTTCCTACGCACACGGGCCATATCTAGTTCAACTCTGCTTAGGAAACTCAGAAGAACAGTAGCTCCGCTTCAGTCCAATACACTGTACTTGCTGAGAACAGATGCGAGTGCTATTTGCACTGTGTTTGGCAATGGGAGCGTAATAGTGACTTTCCTTACCAGAAAACAACTTTTGCTCGTAGTACCAAAAACTGCATGTGATTCAACTCCATTTAGGACTGGGAAACAAACGCTAGCTCACCTTACAAGAAACACACTCTGCTTTTGAGAAAAGAGCAGTCTTCTACTCTACTGTGTTTCCTACAGGGCCAGTACAGTGAGCTTGCTCAGAACAAAAGAACTGTGCTTCCTACACAAATGGCCATATCCAGTTCAATTCTGCTTAGGAAACTGACAAGAACAGTAGCTCCTCTTCAGTCCAATACACTGTACTTGCTGGGAACAGATGCGAGTGCTATTTGCACTGTGTTTGGCATTGGGAGCACAATAGTGACTTTCCTTACCAGAAAACAACTCTTGCGCGTAGGACCAAAAACTGCATGTGATTCAACTCCATTTAGGACTGGGAAACAAACGCTAGCTTGCCTTACAAGAAACACACTCTGCTTTTGAGAAAAGAGCACTCTTCTTCTCTACTGTGTTTCCTATAGGGCCAGAACAGTGAGCTTGCTCAGAACAAAAGAACTGTGCTTCCTACACACATGGGCCATATCTAGTTCAACTCTGCTTAGGAAACTGATGAGAACAGTAGCTCCTCTTCAGTCCAATACACTGTACTTGCTGGGAACAGATGCGAGTGCAATTTGCACTGTGTACGGCAAAGGGAGCACAATAGTGACTCTTCTTACCAGAAAACAACTCTTGCTCTTAGGACCAGTAACTGCATGTGATTCAACACTATTTAGGACTGGAAAAAAAACACTAGCTCGAATTACAAGAAACACACTCTGCTTTTGAGAAAAGAGCACTCTGCTACTCTACTGTGTTTCCTATAGGGCCAGAACAGTGAGCTTGCTCAGAGCAAAAGAACTGTGCTTCCTACACACACGGGCTATATCTAGTTCAACTCTGCATAGGAAACTGACAAGAACAGTAGATCCTCTTTTGTTTGGGAAAACAAACAAAATAGCACTGGGAAAAGACGCCAGTGCTATTTGCCCTGTGTATGACAATGCGAGCGCAATAGTGACTCTTCTTACCAGAAATCAACTCTTGCTTGTAGGACCAGAAACTGCATGTATTTCAACTCCATTTAGGTCTGGGAAGCAAATGCTATCTCGCCTTAAAAGAAACACACTCTGCTTTTGAGAAAAGAGCACTGAGTTTCCTATGGGGTCCGCACAGTGAGCTTGCTCAGAAAAAAGACTGTGCTTCCTATACACACGGGCCATATCTAGTTCAACTCTGCTTAGGAAACTGACAAGAACAGTAGCTCCTCTTCAGTCCAATACTCTGTACTTGCTGGGAACAGACGTGAGTGCTATTTGTGCTGTGTATGGCAAGGGGAGCACAATAGTGACTTTCCTTACCAGAAAACAACTCTTGCTCGTAGGACCAAAAACTTCATGTGATTAAACTCCATTTAGGGGTGGGAAACAAACGCTCGCTCACCTTACAAATAACACACTCTGCTTTTGAGAAAGAGCACTCTTCTACTCTACTATGTTTCCTACAGGGTCCAAACAGTGAGCTTTCTCACAACAAAAGAACTGTGCTTCCTAAACACATGGGCCATATCTAGTTCAACTCTGATTAGGAAACTGACAAGAATAGTAGCTCCTCTTCAGTCCAATACACTGTACTTGCTGGGAACAGAATCGAGTGCTATTTGCACTATGTATGGCAATGGGAGTGCAATAATGACTTTCCTTACCAAAAACAACTCTTGCTTGTACGTCCAGAAGCTGCATGTGATTCAACTCCATTTAGGACTGGAAAACAAACGCTAGCTCGCCTTACAAGAAACACACTCTGCTTTTGAGAAAAGAACACTCTTCTACTCTACTGTGTTTTCTATAGGGCCAGAAAGTGAGCTTGCTCAAAACAAAAGAACTGTGCTTCCTATACACAAAGGCTATATCAGTTCAACTCTGCTTAGGAAACTGACAGGAACAGTAGCTCCTCTTCAGTCCAATACACTGTACTTGATTGGAACAGACGCAAGTGCTATTTGCACTGTGTATGGCAATGGGAGCTCAATAGTGACTCTTCTTACCAAAAAACAACTCTACTCGTAGGACCAGAAACTGCATGTGATTCAACTTCATTTACGACTGGGAAACAAAAGCTAGCTCGCCTTACAAGAAACACACTGTGCTTTTGAGAAAAGAGTACTCTTCTACTCTACTGTGTTTCCTTTGGGGTCCGAACAGTGAGCTTGCTCAGAACAAATGAAGTGTGCTTCCTACACACACCGGTCATATCTAGTTCAACTCTCCTTAGGAAACTGACAAAAACAGTAGCTCCTCTTCATTCAAATACACTGTACTTGCTGGAAACAGATGCGAGTGCTATTTGTACTGTGTATGGCAATGGGAGCGCATTAGTGACTCTTCTTACCAGAAAACAACTCTTGCTCGTAGGACTAGAAACTGCATGTGATTCAACTCCATTTGATTGGGAAACAAACGCCAGCTCGCCTTACAAGAAACACACTCTGCTTTTGAGAATAGGGCACTCATCTACTCTACTGTGTTTCCTATGAGTTCCAAACAGTGAGCTTGCTCAGAACAAAAGAAATGTGCTTCCTACGCACACGGGCCATATCTAGTTCAACTCTGCTTAGGAAACTGACAAGAACAGTAGCTCCTCTTCAGTCCAATACACTGTAATTGCTGTGAACAGATGGGAGTGCTATTTGCACTGTTTTTGGCAATGGGAGCGCAATAGTGACTTTCCTTACCAAAAAACAACTCTTGCTCATAGGACCCGAAACTGCATGTGATTCAACTCAATTTAGGACTGGGAAACAAACGCTAACTCGCCTTTCAAGAAACACACTCTGCTTTTGAGAATAGAGCACTCTTCTACTCTACTGTGTTTCCTGAAGGGCGAGAACAGTGAGCTTGCCAAGAACAAAAGAACTGTGCTTCCTACACACACGGGCCATATCTAGTTCAACTCTGCTTAGGAAACTGACAAGAACAGTAGCTCCTCTTCAGTCCAATACACTGTACTTGCTGGGAACAGACGCGAGTGCTATTTGCACTGTGTATGGCAAAAGGAGCGCAATAGTGACTCTTCTTACCAGAAAACAACTCTAGCTCATAGGACCAGAAACTGCATATGTATTTCAACTCCATTTAGGACTGGGAAACAAACGCTAGCTCGCCTTACAAGAAACACACTCTGCTTTTGAGAAAAGTGCACTCTTCTACTCTACTGTGTTTCCTATGGGGTTCCAACAGTGAGCTTGCTCAGAACAAAAGAACTGTGCTTCCTACACACACGGGTCATATCTAGTTCAACTCTGCTTAGGAAACTAACAAGAACAGTAGCTCCTTTTCAGTCTAATACACTGTACTTGCTGGGAACAGACACGAGTGCTATTTGCACTGTGTACGGGAAATGGAGCGCAATAGTGACTCTTCTTACCAGAAAACAACTCTAGCTCATAGGACCAGAAACTGCATGTGTATTTCAACTCCATTTAGGACTGGGAAACAAACGCTAGCTCGCCTTACAAGAAACACACTCTGCTTTTGAGAAAAGTGCACTCTTCTACTCTACTGTGTTTCCTACGGGGTTCAAACATTGATCTTGCTCAGAATAAAAGAACTGTGCTTAGTACACACACGGGTCATATCTGGTTCATCTCTACTTAGGAAACTGACAAGAACAGTAGCTCCTCTGCAGTCCAATACACTGTACTTGCTGGGAACAGACGCGAGTGCTATTTGTACTGTGTATGGCAATGGGAGCACAATAGTGACTCTTCTTACCAGAAAACAACTCTTGCTTGTAGGACCATAAACTGCTTTTGATTGAACTCCATTTAGGACTGGGAAACAAACGCTAGCTTGCCTTACAAGAAACACGCTCTGCTTTTGAGAAAAGAGCACTCTTCTACTCTACTGTGTTTCCTATAGGGCCAGAACTGTGAGCTTGCTCAGAACAAAACAACTGTGCTTCCTACACACACGGTCCATATCTAGTTCAACTCTGCTTAGGAAACTGATGAGGACAGTAGCTCCTGTTCAGTCCAATACACTGTACTTACTGGGAACAGACGCAAGTGCTATTTGCACTGTGTACGGCAATGGGAGCACAAAAGTGACTCTTCTTACCAGGAAACAACTCTTGCTCTTAGGACCAGAAACTGCAATTGATTCAATCCAATTATGACTGGGAAACAAACGCTTGCTCGCCTTACAAGAAACACGCTCTGCTTTTGAGAATAGGGCATATATCTACTCTACTGTGTTTCCTAGGGGGTTCCAACAGTGAGCTTGCTCAGAACAAAAGAACTGTGCTTCCTACACACACGGGTCATATCCAGTTCAATTCTGCTTAGGAAACTGACAAGAACAGTAGCTCTTCTTCAGTCCAATACACTGTACTTGCTGGGAACAGACGCAAGTGCTATTTGCACTGTGTACAGCAATGGGAGCACAAAAGTGACTCTTCTTACCAGGAAACAACTCTTGCTCTTAGGACCAGAAACTGCAATTGATTCAATCCAATTATGACTGGGAAACAAACGCTTGCTCGCCTTACAAGAAACACGCTCTGCTTTTGAGAATAGGGCATATATCTACTCTACTGTGTTTCCTAGGGGGTTCCAACAGTGAGCTTGCTCAGAACAAAAGAACTGTGCTTCCTACACACACGGGTCATATCCAGTTCAATTCTGCTTAGGAAACTGACAAGAACAGTAGCTCTTCTTCAGTCCAATACACTGTACTTGCTGGGAACAGATGCGAGTGCTATTTGCACTGTGTTTGGCAATGGGAGCGCAATAGTGACTTTCCTTACCAGAAAACAACTTTTGCGCGTAGGACCAAAAACTGCATGTGATTCAACTCCATTTCGGACTGGGAAACAAACGCTAGCTCGCCTTACAAGAAACACACTCTGCTTTTGAGAAAAGAGCACTCTTCTACTCAACTGTGTTTCCTACGGGGTCCGAACAGTTAGCTTGCTCAGAACGAAAGAACTGTGCTTCCTATACACACGGGCCATATCTAGTTCAACTCTGATTAGGAAACTGACAAGAAGAGTAGCTCCTCTTCATTCCAATACACTGTAATTGATTGGAACAGACGCAAGTGTTATTTGTACTGTGTATGGCAATGGGAGCGCAATAGTGACTCTTCTTACCAAAAAATAACTCTACTCGTAGGACCGGAATCTGCATGTGATTCAAACTCATTTAGGACTGGGAAACAAAAGCTAGCTCGCCTTACAAGAAACACACTCTGCTTTTGAGAAAAGAGCACTCTTCTTCTCTACTATGTGTCCTATGGGTTCCGAACAGTGAGCTTGCTCAGAACAAAAGAACTGTGCTTCCTACGCACACGGGCCATATCTAGTTCAACTCTGCTTAAGAAACTGACAAGAACAGTATCTCCTCTTCAGTCCAATACACTGTACTTGATTGGAACAGATGCGAGTGCTATTTGCACTGAGTATGGCAATGGGAGCGCAATAGTGACACTTCTTACCAGAAAACAACTCTTGCTCTTAGGACCAGAAACTGCATGTGATTCAACTGCATTTTGGACTGGGAAGCAAACGCTAGGTCACATTACACTAAACACACTCGGCTTTTCAGAAAAGAGCACTCTTCTACTCTACTGTGTTTCCTACTGGGTCCAAACAGTGAGCTTGCTCAGAACAAAAGAACTGTGCTTCCTACACACACGGGCCATATCTAGTTCAACTCTGGTTAGGAAACTGACAAGAACAGTAGCTCCTCTTCAGTCCAATACACTGTACTTGCTGGGAACAGACGCAAGTGCTATTTGCACTGTGTATGTCAATGGGAGCGCAATAGTGACTATCCTTATGAGAAAACAACTCTTGCTCGTAGGACCAAAAACTGCATGTGATTCAACTCCATTTAGGACTGGGAATCAAACGCTAGCTCGCCTTACAAGAAACACACTCTGCTTTTGAGAAAAGAGCACTCTTCTACTCTACTCTGTTTCCTATAGGGCCAGTACAGTGAGCTTGCTCAGAACAAAAGAACTGTGCTTCCTACACAAATGGCCATATCCAGTTCAATTCTGCTTAGGAAACTGACAAGAACAGTAGCTCCTCTTCAGTCCAATACACTGTACATGCTGGGAACAGATGCGAGTGCTATTTGCACTGTGTTTGGGAATGGGAGCACAATAGTGACTTTCCTTACCAGAAAAAAACTCTTGTGCATAGGACCAAAAACTGCATGTGATTCAACTCCATTTAGGACTGGGAAACAAATGCTATCCTGCCTTACAAGAAACACACTCTGCTTTTGAGAAAAGAGCACTCTTCTACTCTACTGTGTTTCCTATAGGGCCAGAAGAGTGAGCTTGCTCGGGACAAAAGAACTGTGCTTCCTACACACACGGGCCATATCTAGTTCAACTCTGCTTAGGAAACTGATGAGAACAGTGGCTCCTCTTCAGTCCAATACACTGTACTTGCTGGGAACAGATGCGAGTGCAATTTGCACTGTGTACGGCAATGGGAGCACAATAGTGACTCTTCTTACCAGAAAACAACTCTTGCTCTTAGGACCAGTAACTGCATGTGATTCAACTCCATTTAGGACTGGGAAAAAAACACTAGCTCGACTTACATGAAACACACTCTGCTTTAGAGAGTAGAGCACTCTTTACTCTACTGTATTTCCTATGGGGTCCGAACAGTGAGCTTGCTCAGAACAAAAGAAAAGTACTTCCTGCACACATGGCCATATCTAGTTCAATTCTGCTTAGGAAACTGACAAGAACAGTAGATCCTCTTCAGTGCAATACACTGTACATGCTGGGAGAAGAAGCCAGTGCTATTTGCCCTGTGTATGATAATGGGAGCACAATAGTGACTCTTCTTACCAGAAAACATCTCTTGCTCGTAGGAACAGAAACTGCATGTGATTCAACTCCATTTAGGACTGGGAAACAAACACTAGCTCGCCTTGCAAGAAACACACTCTGCTTTTGAGAAAAGAGCACTCTTCTACTCTACTGTGTTTCCTATAGGGCCAGAACAGTGAGCTTGCTCAGAACAAAAGAACTGTGCTTCCTACACACACGGGCTATATCTAGTTCAACTCTGCATAGGAAACTGACAAGAACAGTACATCCTCTTCAGTCCAATACACTGTAAATGCTGGGAAAAGACGCCAGTGCTATTCGCCCTGTGTATGACAATGCGAGCGCAATAGTGACTCTTCATACCAGAAAACAACTCTTGCTTGTAGGACCAGAAACTGCATGTGATTCAACTCCATTTAGGTCTGGGAAGCAAATGCTATCTCGCCTTACAAGAAACACACTCTGCTTTTGAGAAAAGAGCACTGAGTTTCCTATTGGGTCTGCACAGTGAGCTTGCTCAGAACAAAAGAGCTGTGCTTCCTATACACACGGGCCATATCTAGTTCAACTCTGCTTAGGAAACTGACAGGAACAGTAGCTCCTCTTCAGTCCAATACTCTGTACTTGCTGGGAACAGACGTGAGTGCTATTTGTGCTGTGTATGGCAAGGGGAGCGCAATAGTGACTTTCCTTAACAGAAAACAACTCTTGCTCGTAGGACCAAAAACTGCATGTGATTAAACTCCATTTAGGGGTGGGAAAAAAACGCTAGCTCACCTTACAAGAAACACACTCTGCTTTTGAGAAAAGAGCACTCTTGTACTCTACTGTGTTTCCTATGGGGTCCAAACAGTGAGCTTTCTCAGAACAAAAGAACTGTGCTTCCTAAACACACGGGCCATATCTAGTTCAACTCTGATTAGGAAACTGACAAAAGTAGTAGCTCCTCTTCAGTCCAATACACTGTACTTGATTGGAACAGACTCAAGTGCTATTTGCACTGTGTATGGCAATGGTAGCTCAATAGTGACTCTTCTTACCAAAAAACAACTCTACTCGTAGGACCAGAAAATGCAGGTGATTCAACTTCATTTACGACTGGGAAACAAAAGCTAGCTCGCCTTACAATAAAACACACTATGCTTTTGAGAAAAGAGTATTCTTCTACTCTACTGTGTTTCCTATGGGGTCCGAACAGTGAGCTTGCTCAGAACAAATGAACTGTGCTTCCTACACACACGGGTCATATCTAGTTCAACTCTCATTAGGAAACTGACAAAAACAGTAGCTCTTCTTCATTCAAATACACTGTACTTGCTGGGAACAGACGCGAGTGCTATTTGCACTGTGTATGGCAAAGGGAGCGCAATAGTGACTCTTCTTACCAGAAAACAACTCTAGCTCATAGGACCAGAAACTGCATGTGTATTTCAACTCCATTTAGGACTGGGGAACAAAAGCTAGCTCGCCTTACAAGAAACACACTCTGCTTTTGAGAAAAGAGTACTCTTCTACTCTACTGTGTTTCCTATGGTGTCCGAACAGTGAGCTTGCTCAGAACAAATGAACTGTGCTTCCTAAACACACGGGTCATATCTAGTTCAAGTCTGCTTAGGAAACTGACAAGTACAGTAGCTCCTCTTCAATCCAATACACTGTACTTGCTGGGAGCAGACGCAAGTGCTATTTGCACTGTGTATGGCAATGGGAGCCCAATAGTGACACTTCTTACCAGAAAACAACTCTTGCTCTTAGGACCAGAAACTGCATGTGATTCAACTCCGTTTTCGACTGGGAAGCAAACGCTAGGTCGCCTTACACTAAACACACTCGGCTTTTGAGAAAAGAGCACTCTTCTACTCTACTGTGTTTCCTATGGGGTCTGAACAGTGAGCTTGCTCAGAACAAAAGAACTGTGCTTCCTACACACACGGGCCATATCTAGTTCAACTCTGCTTTGGAAACTGATGAGAACAGTAGCTCCTCTTCACTCCAATACACTGTACTTACTGGAAACAGACGCGAGTGCTATTTGCACTGTGTACAGCAATTGGAGCACAATAGTGACACTTCTAAAAGAAAACACCTTTTGCTCTTAGGACCAGAAACTGCATTTGATTCAATCCACTTAGGACTGGAAAACAAACGCTAGCTCGCCTTACAAGAAACAAGCTCTGCATTTGAGAATAGGGCACACTTCTACTCTACTGTGTTTCCTATGGGGTCCAAACAGTGAGCTTGCTCAGAACAAAAGAACTGTGAGTCCTACACACACGGGCCATATCTAGTTCAATTCTGCTTAGGAAACTGACAAGAACAGTAGATCCTCTTCAGTCCAATACACTGTACTTGCTGAAAACAGACGCCAGTGGTATTTGCACTGTGTATGACATTGGGAGCCCAATAGTGACTTTTTTTTTTTTGTTTTTCAAGACAGGGTTTCTCTGTGTAGCTATTCGCCTTTCCTGGGACTCACATGGTAGCCCAGGTTGGCCTTGAACTCACAGAGATCCACCTGGCTCTGCCTTCCAAGTGCTGGGATTAAAGGCGTGCGCCACCACCGCCCAGCTCAATAGTGACTTTTATTACCAGAAAAAACTCTTGCTTGTAGGACCAGAAACTGCATGTGATTCAAATTCATTTAGGACTGGGAAGCAAACACTAGCTCGCATTACAAGAAACACACTCGGATTTTGAGAAAAGAGCACTCTTCTACTCTACTGTGTTTCCTATGTGGTCACAACAGTGAACTTACTCAGAACAAAAGAACTGTGCTTCCTATACACACGGGCCACATCTAGTTCAACTCTGCTTAGGAAACTGACAAGAACAGTAGCTCCTCTTCAGTCCAATACACTGTACTTGATTGGAACAGACGCAAGTGCTATTTGTACTGTGTATGGCAATGGGAGCGCAATAGTGACTCTTCTTACCAAAAAATAACTCTACTCGTAGGACCAGAAACTGCATGTGATTCAAATTCATTTAGGACTGGGAAACAAAAGCTAGCTCGCCTTACAAGAAACACACTCTGCTTTTGAGAAAAGAGCACTCTTCTTCTCTACTATGTGTCCTATGGGTTCCGAACAGTGAGCTTGCTCAGAACAAAAGAACTGTGCTTCCTACGCACACGGGCCACATCTAGTTCAACTCTGCTTAGGAAACTGACAAGAACAGTAGCTCCTCTTCAGTCCAATACACTGTACTTGCTGGGAACAGATGCGAGTGCTATTTGTACTGTGTTTGGCAATGGGAGTGCAATAGTGACTTTCCTTACCAGAAAACAACTCTTGCGCGTAGGACCAAAAACTGCATGTGATTCAACTCCATTTAGAACTGGGAAACAAACGCTATCTCGCCTTACAAGAAACACACTCTGCTTTTCAGAAAAGAGCACTCTTCTACTCTACTGTGTTTCCTATAGGGCCAGAACAGTGAGCTTGCTCAGAACAAAAGAACTGTACTTCCTACACACACGGGCCATATCTAGTTCAACTCTGCTTAGGAAACTGACGAGAACAGTAGCATTTCTTCAGTCCAATACACTGTACTTGCTGGGAACAGATGCGAGTGCTATTTGCACGGTGTACGGCAATGGGAGCACAATAGTGACTCTTCTTACCAGAAAACAACTCTTGCTCTTAGTACCAGTAACTGCATGTGATTCAACTCCACTTAGGACTGGGAAAGAAACGCTAGCTTGCCTTACAAGAAACACACTCTGCTTTTGAGAAAAGGGCACTCTTCTACTCTACTGTGTTTCCTATGGGGTCTGAACAGTGAGCTTGCTCAGAACAAAAGAACTGAGCTTCCTATACACACGGGCCATATCTAGTTCAACTCTGCTTAGGAAACTGAAAAGAACAGCAGATCCCCTTCAGTCCAATGCACTGTACTTGCTGGGAACAGACGCCAGTGCTATTTGCACTGTGTATGGCATTGGGAGCACAATAGTGACTCTTTTTACCAGAAAACAACTCTTGCTCCTAAGACCAGAAACTCCATGGGATTCAACTCCATTTATGACTGGGAAACAAACGCTAGCTTGCCTTACAGGAAACACACTCTGCTTTTGAGAAAAGATGACTCTTCTACTCTACTATGTTTCCTACAGGGCCAGAAAAGTGAGCTTGCTCAGAACAAATGAAATGTGCTTCATACACACACGGGCCATATCTAGTTCAACTCTGCTTAGGAACCTGACAAGAACAGTAGATCCTCTTCAGTCCAATACTCTGTACATGCTGGGAACAAATGCCAGTGCTATTTGCCCTGTGTATGACAATGCGAGCGCAATAATGACTCTTCTTACCAGAAAAAAACTCTTGCTTGTAGGACCAGAAAGTGCATGTGATTCAACTCCATTTAAGTCTGGGAAGCAAACGCTATCTTGCCTTACAAGAAACACACTCTGCTTTTGAGAAAAGAGCACTCTTCTACTCTACTGTGTTTCCTATAGGGCCAGAACAGTGAGCTTGCTCAGAACAAAAGAACTGTGCTTCCTACACACATGGCCGTATCTAGTTCAATTCTGCTTAGGAAACTGACAAGAACAGTAGATCCTCTTCAGTCCAATACACTGTACATGCTGGGAACAGACGCCAGTGCTATTTGCCCTGTGTATGACAATGGGAGGGCAATAGTGACTCTTCTTACCAGAAAACAACTCTTGCTTGTAGGACCAGAACCTGCATGTGATTCAACTCCATTTAGGACTGGAAAACAAATGCCAGCTCGCCTTACAAGAAACACACTCTGCTTTTGAGAAAAGAGCACTTTTCTACTCTACTGTGTTTTCTATGGGGTCCAAACAGTGAGCTTTCTCAGAACAAAAGAACTGTGCTTCCTAAACACACGGGCCATATCTAGTTCAACTCTGATTAGGAAACTGACAAGAATAGTAGTTCCTCTTCAGTCCAATACACTGTACTTGAAGGGAACAGAATCGAGAGCTATTTGTACTGTGTATGGCAATGGGAGCACAATAGTGACTCTTCTTACCAGAAAACAACTCTTGCTTGTAGGACCAAAAACTGCATGTCATTCAATCCTTTTAGGACTGGGAAACAAAGACTAGCTCGCCTTACAAGAAACACACTCTGCTTTTGAGAAAAGAGCACTCTTCTACTCTACTGTGTTTTCTATAGGGCCAGAAAGTGAGCTTGCTCAAAACAAAAGAACTGTGCTTCCTATACACACGGGCCATATCTAGTTCAACTCTGCTTAGGAAACTGACAAGAACAGTATATGCTCTTCAGTCCAATACACTGTACTTGATTGGAACAGACGCAAGTGCTATTTGCACTGTGTATGGCAATGGGAGCTCAATAGTGACTCCTCTTACCAAAAAACAACTCTACTCGTAGGACCAGAAACTGCATGTGATTCAACTTCATTTACGAATGGGAAACAAACAGTAGCTCGCCTTACAAGAAACACACTCTGCTTTTGAGAAAAGAGTACTCTTCTACTCTACTGTGTTTCCTATGGGGTCCGAACAGTGAGCTTCCTCAGAACAAATGAACTGTGCTTCCTACACACACGGGCCATATCTAGTTCAAGTCTGCTTAGGAAACTGACAAGTACAGTAGCTCCTCTTCAATCCAATACACTGTACTTGCTGGGAGCAGATGCAATTGCTATTTGCACTGTGTGTGGCAATGGGAGCACAATAGTGACACTTCTTACCAGAAAACAACTCTTGCTCTTAGGACCAGAAACTGCATGTGATTCAACTCCATTTAGGACTGGGAAGCAAACACTATGTCGCCTTACACTAAACACACTCGGCTTTTGAGAAAAGAGCACTCTTCTACTCTACTGTGTTTCCTATAGGGCCAGAACAGTGAGCTTGCTCAGAACAAAAGAATTGTGCTTCATACACACACGGGCTATATCTAGTTCAACTCTGCGTAGGAAACTGACAAGAACAGTAGATCCTCTTCAGTCCAATACACTGTACATGCTGGGAACAGACCCCAGTGCTATTTGTCCTGTGTATTGCAATGCGAGCGCAATAGTGACTCTTCTTACCAGAAAACAACTCTTGCTTGTAGGACCAGAAACTGCATGTGATTCAACTCCATTTAGGTCTGGGAAGCAAATGCTATCTCGCCTTACAACTAACACACTCTGCTTTTGAGAAAAGAGCACTGAGTTTCCTATGGGGTCCGCACAGTGAGCTTGCTAAGAACAAAAGAACTGTGCTTCCTACACACACGGGCCATATCGAGTTCAACTCTGCGGAGGAAACTGACAAGAACAGTAGATCTACTTCAGTCCAATACACTGTATATCCTGGGAACAGACGCCAGTGCTATTTGCCCTGAGTATGACAATGGGAGCGCAATAGTGACTTTCCTTACCAGAAAACAACTCTTGCTTGTACGTCCAGAAACTGCATGTGATTCAACTCCCATTTAGGACTGGGAAACAAACGCTATCTCGCCTTACAAGAAACACACTCTGCTTTTCAGAAAAGAGCACTCTTCTACTCTATTGTGTTTCCTATAGGGCCAGAAAGTTAGTTTGCTCAGAACAAAAGACCTGTGCTTCCTACACACACGGGCCATATCTAGTTCAACTCTGCTTAGGAAACTGACAAGAACAGTAGCTCCTCTACAGTCCAATACACTGTACTTGCTGGGAACAGACGCGAGTGCTATTTGAACAGTGTATGGCAAAGAGAGCACAATAGTGACTTTCCTTACCAGAAAACATCCATTGCTCTTAGGACCAAAAACTGCATGTGATTCAACTCCATTTAGGACTGGGAAACAAACGCTAGCTCTCCTTACAAGAAACACGCTCTCCTTTTGAGAAAAGAGCATTCTTCTACTCTACTGTGTTTCCTATAGGGCCAGAACAGTGAGCTTGCTCAGAACAAAAGAACTGTGCTTCCTACACACACGGGCTATATCTAGTTCAACTCTGCTTAGGAAACTGACAAGAACAGTAGCTCCTCTTCAGTTCAATACACTGTGCTTTTTGAGAGCAGACACGAGTGCTATTTGCACTGTGTGTTGCAATGGGAGCGCAATAGTGACTCTTCTTACCAGAAAACAACTCTTGCTCGTATTACCAGAAACTGCAAGTGATTGAATTCTATTTAGGCCTGGGAAACAAACGCTAGCTCTCCTTACAAGAAACACACTCTGTTTTTGAGAAAAGAGCACTCTTCTACTCTTCTGTGTTTCCTATAGGGCCAGAACAGTGAGCTTGCTCAGAACAAAAGATTTGTGCTTCACACACACGGGCCATATCTATTTCAACTCTGCTTAGGAAACTGACAAGAACAGTAGCTCCTCTTCTGTCCAATACACTGTACTTGCTGGGAACAGACGCGAGTGCTATTTGCACTGTGTATGGCAATGGTAGCACAATAGTGAGTCTTCTTACCAGAAAACAACTCTTGCTCATAGGACCAGAAACGGCATGAGATTCAAATCTGTTTCTGACAGGGAAACAAACACTAGCTCGCCTTACAAGAAACACACTCTGCTTTTGAGAAAATAGCACTCTTCTACTCTACTGTGTTTCCTATGGGGTCCGAACAGTGAGCTTGCTCAGAACAAAAGAACTGTGCTTCCTACACACACGGGCCATATCTAGTTCAACTCTGCTTAGGAAACTGACAGGAACAGTAGGTCCTCTTCTGTCCAATACACTGTACTTTCAAAGAACAGTAGCGAGTGTTGTTTGCACTGTGTATGGCAATGGGAGCGCAATAGTGACTCTTCTTACCAGAAAACAACTCTTGCTCATAGGACAAGAAACTGCATGAAATTCAACTACATTTAGGACTGGGAAACAAACGCTAGCTCGCCTTACAAGAAACAAACTCTGCTTCTGAGAAAAGAGCACTCTTCTACTCTTCTGTGTTTTCTATAGGGCCAGAACAGTGAGCTTGCTCAGAACAAAAGAACTGTGCTTCCTACACACAAGGGCCATATCTAGTTCAACTCTGCTTAGGAAACTGACAAGAACAGTAGCTCCTCTTCAGTCCAATACACTGTACTTGCTAGGAACAGACGTGACTGCTATTTGCACTGTTTATGGCAAAGGGAGCACAATAGTGACTTTCCTTACCAGAAAACATCCCTTGCTCGTAGGAACAGAAACTGCATGTGATTCAACTCCATTTTGGACTGGGAAACAAACGCTAGCTCGCCTTACAAGAAACACACTCTGCTTTTGAGAAAAGAGCACTCTTCTATTCTACTGTGTTTCCTATGGGGTCCGAACAGTGAGCTTGCTCAGAACAAAAGAACTGTGCTTCCTACACACACGGGCCATATCTAGTTCAACTCTGCTCAGGTAACTGACAAGAACAGTAGATCCTCTTCAGTGCAATACACTGTTCATGCTGGGAACAGACGCGAGTCCTATTTGCACTGTGTATGGCAATGGGAGCAAAATAGTGACTCCTCTTACCAGAAAACAACTCTTGCTCGTAGGACCAGAAACTCATGAGATTCAAATCTGTTTCTGACTGGGAAACAAACACTAGTTCGCCTTAGAAGAAACACACTCTGCTTTGGAGAAAAGAGCACACTTCTACTCTACTGTGTTTCCTGTAGGGCCAGAACAGTGAGCTTGCTCAGAACAAAAGAACTGTGCTTCCTACACACACGGGCCATATCTAGTTCAACTCTGCTTAGGAAACTGACAAGAACAGTAGCTCCTCTTCAGTCCAATACACTGCACTTGCTGGGAACAGACGCGAGTGCTATTTGCACTGTGTATGGCAAAGGGAGCACAATAGTGACTTTCCTTTCCAGAAAACAACTCTTGCTCGTAGGACTAGAAACTGCATGTGATTCAACTCCATTTAGGACTGGGAAACAAAAGCAAGCTCGCCTTACAAAAAACACACTCTGCTTTTGAGAAAAGAGCACTCTTCTACTCTACTGTGTTTCCTATAGGCCAGAAGAGTGAGCTAGCTCAGAACAAAAGAACTGTGCTTCCTACACACACGGGCCGTATCTCGTTCAACTCTGCTTAGGAAACTGACAAGAAGAGTAGATCCTCTTCAGTCCAATACACTTTACATGCTGGGAACAGACGCCAGTGCTATTTGCCCTGTGTATGACAATGAGAGCGCAATAGTGACTCTTCTTACCATAAAACAACTCTAGCTCATAGGACCAGAAACTGCATGTGATTGAACTCAATTTAGGACTGGGAAACAAACGCTAGCTCGCCTTACAAGAAACACATTCTGCTTTTGCATAAGAGCACTCTTCTACTCTCCTGTGTTTCTTATAGGGCCAGAAGAGTGAGCTTGCTCAGAACAAAAGAAGTGTACTTCCTGCACACACGGGCCATATCTAGTTCAACTTTGCTTAGGAAACTGACAAGAACAGTAGATCGTCTTCAGTCCAATACACTGTATAACCTGGGAACAGATGCGAGTGCTATTTGCCCTGTGTATGACAAAGGGAGCGCAATAGTGACTCTTCTTACTAGAAAACTACTCTTGCTCGTAGGACCAGAAACTGTATGTGATTCAACTCCATTTAGGACTGGGAAACAAAAGCTAGCTCGCCTTACAAGAAACACACTCTGCTTTTGAGAAAAGAGCACTCTTCTACTCTACATTGTTTCCTATAGGGCCAAAACAGTGAGCTTGCTCAGAACAAAAGAATTGTGCTTCCTACACACACGGGCCATATCTAGTTCAACTCTGCTTAGGAAACTGACAAGAACAGTAGATCCTCTTCAATCCAATACACTGTACATGCTGGGAACAGACGCCAGTGCTATTTGCCCTGTGTATGACAATGGGAGCGCAATAGTGACTCTTCTTACCAGAAAACAACTCTTGCTCCTAAGATCAGAAACTACATGTGATTCAACTCGATTTAGGACTGGGAAACAAATGCTAGCTGGCCTTACAAGAAATACACTCTGCTTTTGAGAAAAGAGCACTCTTCTACTCTACGGTGTTTCCTATGGGGTCCGAACTGTGAGCTTGCTCAGAACAAAAGAACTGTGCTTCCTACACACACGGGCCATATCTAGTTCAACTCTGCTTAGGAAACTGACAAGAACAGTAGGTCCTCTTCTGTCCAATACACTGTACTTGCAAAGAACAGTAGCGAGTGTTGTTTGCACTGTGCATGGCAATAGGACCGCAATAGTGACCCTTCTTACCAGAAAACAACTCTTGCTCCTAGAACAAGAAACTGCATGTAATTCAACTCCATTTAGGACTGGGAAACAAACGCTAGCTCGCCTTACAAGAAACACACTCTGCTTCTGAGAAAAGAGCACTCTTCTACTCTTCTGTGTTGTCTATAGGTCCAGAACAGTGAGCTTGCTCAGAACAAAAGAACTGTGCTTCCTACACACACGGGCCATATCTACTTCAACTCTGCTTAGGAAACTGACAAGAACAGTAGCTCCTCTTCAATCCAATACACTGTACTTGCTGGGAACAGACGTGACTGCTATTTGCACTGTTTATGGCAAAGGGAGCACAATAGTGACTTTCCTTACCAGAAAACATCCCTTGCTCGTAGGACCAGAAACTGCATGTGATTCAACTCCATTTTGGACTGGGACACAAACGCTAGCTCGCCTTACAAGAAACACACTCTGCTTTTGAGAAAAGAGCACTCTTCTATTCTACTGTGTTTCCTATGGGTCCGAACAGTGAGCTTGCTCAGAACAAAAGAACTGTGATTACTACACACACGGGCCATATCTTGACCCGTCCCCCGTGCCACGTTATTTGATGAGACCCGAGGAGGCACCTCCTGAAAGATCAATGGGGGTGAGAGAGAAAGGAGACCAGGCGCGTAAAGGAAGACAAAGTCAGTCTGAGTTGCGTCAAGGTCTCGTTTATTGCAAGGGGAATCAGGCTTATATATGCTAGGAGCTAGGAGAAGTAGATAGGTGTATGGAAAGTCACTAGGAGGAAGTTAGGGTAAGGTAGGGTTCAGGAAAAGGTCTCTTTGTTCCAGGGCCTGATCAACGGACCATACAGCAAACCATTATGTTTCAGGGAGTAGATCAAAAGGTACATATCGTGGTCTTGTTGAAAAATGGTTGCTATTGAAACTGTTAACGGAAGATTGGGTACACAGCTTTTTCCCATGAGAATCAGTTAGGCTACTTGGCTCCTGACAATTCCCCCTTCTTTCTATAAAATGGCCAAAGCAGGCTTTGGTCATAAATCGAGAGGGCCCCTGTCTTAGGCTATATGGGGTGCAGTCCTGTCTGGCAACGTTCCATGTTGAGCCGGTCTCTGGCGACCTCTGTACGTTGTGCTCCCAGCACAGGCCCCATACTATTCCCGTCATTGAGTACTCTCTAGCTTTTAATTATAGGGGTTTTTAGGTTCATAGGCCACTGAACCTGAGCCTTTCACCTGTTTCAATAGTTTCCTCTTGTCTGATGGTAATGTACTGAAACAGTTTTTGATAGGGCCGAATTGATCTGATTTTTGATGAATTGTGTTAGTCGTTGAAAAGCCCAAGGACCAAAGGTGAGGAGGAGAAGGAAAATGATCAAGGGGGCCAGGAGGGTGGGGATCAGAGTAGAAAGCCAAGGGGACCCCTTTAGCCAGCCCTCAAACCAATTGTTTTGATTTTCAAAATCATGTTTTCTTTGTGCTAATCTTTCTCTTAGTTTCTCCATTGATTCTCTAACTACCCCAGTGTGATCAGCATAAAAGCAGCATTCTTCCTTCAAGGCTGCACATAAACCTCCCTCCTTTAAAAATAGTAAATCCAGACCTCTTCTATTTTGTAACACAACCTCAGAGAGCTAGGTTAAAGACTTCTCCAGGGCAGAAATGGATCTTTCTATGGCCTCTAGGTCAGTAGTCATAGCCATTTGTAACTGCATAAGGTGGTTGCTCTGCACGAGGGCAGCAGTTCCTGTACCAACTCCTGCAGCAATGCCTCCAATACCTAACAATAGGGCAATAGTCATAGACACAGGTTCTCGAGTGTATCTGCCTCTCTGCTCAAATAATTCCATCACTGAGCTTTCTTGATGATAAGTGACACGAGGCCATAATTGGACCATCACACAAAATTCATGGGAATCATCAAATATCTGAGCAGATATGCAAGGGGTCAATCCTTGTTACAGGCCCAGTAGGACCCATTGGGTGCTTCAAGATAATAGCTTCCCTTATAGGGTGTCAGAGTTTGTTTACAGAGGTGACTATGGGTTGATGGAATCTTGCCCAAACAAGAACCTTGTCCTGAGACTTCAGGGAGTGTTAGTTTATGTGGCTTAGTCTGACACCTATTGCTCGGGGAAGTAAGGTTATTGGCAGTAGACTGAAAGGCGATTCCTTCATAATAAGGGGGACTGGAGGTAAGGCAGAGCCAGCAACCCAAGGTTCTGCTTGGATTTGTGGCATTTAGGGCCAGATAAGCTCCCTGGACCAAATTAAACAATCTATCTCCTGTTCCTCCAAAAGGAGTAAGGAGAGTGCCATTACTGGAGTCTAGGATGGTAGTCACGGTTCTTGTATGGTAGGGAAAGGGACGAGGATGAGGTGAGGGGGAAGGAGGTGATGGCACCTTTTCATGATTGAAGGGAACTTTTTGGTCAGAGAGAACTACATTGGGTCCTACCGACTTTGGGTACAGGTTTTCTAATTTTAGCAAGATCTTGAAAATGACTCCTTTATCTGTACCATCAAGATACCAGTGGAGTCCCCATGTTTTTCCTGAGGGCCATTCTCGATTCGCCCTACCCTGAGGGGTGAAGGTTATGTTTAAAGGTAATGATAGCCCTGGATTATAGGCTGTCCCAGTATAGGGGCTAAAGCAAAAATGTCTATTCGTGCTAGGCTTACTGTATCCCCTTGTAACTGAAATAAGGTCCCAAGATGAAGTTGGTTTCCAGTAAGCTGCCCCTGTAGTTTCACAACCCCATCGAGCACAAAAGAAGGTCTCGAATCCCCCACATCTAGCAGCCGTGGCTCGGCTTCTACCATCCTTAGGGCAGACATAAAAGTCAGATTGTGCTAACCTACAACGAGCTGTAGGACTAACACAGCCTGGGGCAGTCATCACAGCAGGGTCATTATCATGGAATGTCCCACAAGGGCTTTTCCAAGTAGTTTTAGGACTATGAGGAAATTGATTGCAGTTTGGAATCGTTTGAACCCCTGTACCATTTAACTGGTGTTGGCCAATAGTAGGTATATCCCAAGAATCCAATCCTGCAGCCAGCTGACAGAAGTCAGGAGTGAGTGATGGCCACCAGGAATAGGGAGCATGGTTTGCAGTAACCTTCCAGACCTCCTCCCCTGTTACTGTGAAAATTCACCAGGTAAGCTTTTTAATAGCATGGGGGCTTTCCTTGGAGATGCAGGAGAGGGGAAGGGGAAAAAGTAGTAAGCAAACGATGAAACAGGGGTTTGGTCTTCCAAGGCTCGCGACGAACAGGTCCTGCCATTGAGATGTCCGTGGCTCCCTTTATTTTCCAAGCTGGAGGCATTTCTGAAAGAAAAAGAGAGAATTTTGTCTCAGGGTTGTGTCCTGGACATAACAGTTATTTTTTCCTTAATCTAGGGAGGCAATCTGTGTAGAGTAAGGCTTAATCAGTCTTTCTGGTAGCCAATGAGCCCCATTTTCCTTGGAGTCATAAATACATGCAGATCCCTTTCCCCAGATTATAACTGGATCAGGACCACTCCATATTCCAGTAATTGGATCTTTCCAAAGGGCCTGCGCATATCCTTGTTTGGTTTCTGGGTGCCAGTGTCACTCAGCCGCAGATTTTCCAAAAGCGTCCAATGTCAAAAAATTTAATACGAATAGGGCATGAGAAAGCAGAGCTTTGTGGTTTCCCTTAAGGGGAAATAGTGTCTCTTGTGAGCTAAGTTTATTAAGAGTATTTTTTAAAGTTTGATGAGCTCTCTCCACGATACCTTGGCCTTGAGGGTTATAGGATATTCCAGTGATATGTTTAATTCCTAATTGTAAACAAAATTGTCTGAATTTGCTACTAGTATATCCTGGACCATTATCAGTTTTTATACACTTCAGCTGACCTAGCACTGTGAAGAAATGTAACATATGATTGATAACATCTTTGGTGGCTTCTCCACTGTGAGCGGAGGCACAAATAAATCCACTGAAGGTATCTACAGTAACATGTATAAACTTTAATTTGCCAAAAGAAGGAACATGGGTGACATCCATCTGCCATAGTTGTCCAGGTATAAGCCCTCTGGGGCTTACTCCATAATGAGGTTCAGGTAAGAGCATCAGGCAATTTTTACAGTTTTTTACAATTTACCTAGCCTGTTCTCTAGCAATTGAGAACCTTAGTCTCAAAGTTTGAGCATTGAAGTGATGAAGGCGGTGCGCCTCACGAGCGGCTGCTACCTGATCATGTTCCAAGTGAGAAATCAAGATAGAACGTGTAGCAGAATCAGCAAGTTCATTTCCCTGAGCTAGGGGTCCAGGTAGGCCTGTGTGGGCACGAATATGGCCAACATAAAAGGGTAGTGACCTTTGTCGGATTAATTTTTGTAATTCAGAAAACATTTGAAAGGTGGGAGTAATGGGTTGGATTACTGGGACCATTTCTAAAGCCTGTAAAGCCCCTACCACATATCTACTGTCTGAATACAAGTTAAAGGAACAATCTTCAAAATTTTTAAAGACAGCAAGGGCAGCATATAGCTCCACCAGCTGAGCTGACTTAAAAGGGGTTGTCATAACATTCTTTTGGCCATTGAGGACATAAGCAGCTTTACCATTACTTGACCCATCTATGAAAAGCACAGGGGAGTCCGGGATGGGCTCCATTTGGGAATTTTTAAGAAAAACAAAAGAAGTGAGGGAGAAGAATTGTAGGAGTTTATTACTGGGCATTTGTGTATCAAGTTTCCCTTCATAGGTGCAGACAAGAATGGCCCAGTCAGGACTACGGGTGCATAACCATTCAAGTTGCTCTTTATCATATGACATAACAATAATATCAGGGTCATGCCCAAAGTATCGAGTGGAGGCTTTTATTCCTAACATTATTGATTGGCAAACCAGGGAAGGATAAGTAGGAAGGATTTTTCTTTTAGTAACAGGAAGATGTACCCACAGTAAAGGTACGGACTCTTGCCAAAGCAGGCCTGTAGGGGCAAAATCTGTAGAAAAAATGATCAAATACAATGGGAGAGTTGGGTCAAAATATCCCATGTGTTGTTGAGTGATGGTCGTTTCAACCTTTTGTAATACCCTCTCTGCCTCCACCATAAGGTATCTAGGGGATTGAGGGTCGGAGTCTCCTTTGAGGATATCCTCAAGGGGGCGTAACTCTCCCTTGGTTATTTTTAAATAGGGTCACAGCCAATTGATATCCCCTAAAAGCTTTTGAAAATCATTGAGACAACGAAGTGTATCTTTTCTAATCTAGATTTTTTGTGTATAGAGGAGGTCTGGGTGTAACTCGAACCCTAAAAACAGGAAGGGGTATTGGGTTTGTATCTTCTCTGGAGCTATATGAAATCCTCGGTCCTGAAGTGTGATAATTATCTTTTGAGCTACATTTTGTGTTTTTTCTTCAGATTTTCCTGCTATTAACAAATCATCCATATAATGTATAATATAAACTTTGGGGTATTAGACCCCCACTGGATCGATAGACTGAGCTACATACTTTTGACATAGCATAGGGGAATTGGCCATTCCTTGGGAGTCATTGCTAGGGGCTGGGGAGCTTGGAGTCTCTGTTTGCTATAGTAAGCTTTTCATCAAATAATGTAAATGCCATATTCATCAGATCTTTGACAGGTTTGAGGACCATTATCTATTAAATGTATCTGAGCCAAACAAATCTAGGCCCAATCTTAAAAATATCTCTAAATTTGGTAACAATAACCAGGCCAATTTGTTCTCTTATAGATATATTAGTCAAATATATCTCTCAGTTTTTTTATTTAAATAGAACATTTTATGCTTTAAACTAGTATCTGAATAGCCAGATGACTAGTATTAACTTGTATTCCTTAACACAAAGGACATGCAGACTAAGACATTCAAAACCAAACATACATGTGGCCACATTTTTCATTCACACCTGTAGAGTAGACAGACATTTTTACAACTATGACCCTTTGGAGTCTCAATATAACAGCAGAATAGCAAGACAAAGAAATCTGAAACATATTTCATTATTTATATATATATATATATCTCAAGTCATTTTTTATAAAAACATTATTTTTATCTTAACCAGCAATAATTTGAAACCAAGTCTCTTAAATGATGGCAAGTATTTGTAACCCATTGAACTCAAATGACCAAAACCCATGTAAATTTTTATTTTTCCTGTGGAAACAAAAGCATAATTTTCTCAGTGTCTTGAGCTGGTAATTTAACATTTCTTTTTAAGCAATACCAGGACAGAGAAGGGTTAACAAGAGAAACTGCTGGCCGGCAGAAGAAACCTTGAAGTTATCACAGTAAAGGAAGGGAGGGGGAGCAGTGGGCATAGAGCGTGTCCTTGGCTGCCAGTGTTCCTGAAAAAAAGTTTTTGTTAACTCTTCTGACTAAAGTCAGATTCTCTGTTCAGTGTACACACAGTTTTTGTCAATTGCAGGCAGTCCCCATTGCCCTGTCCAAAGCTCCCGTCTTTGCCCGCCTGTACCGAGAGCACGCACCCCCACCCTCGTGAGAGCAGCCAGCTGGCTGCAGTCCTGATAGCAAGAGAGCTAGGGAGGGATGGAGGTAGCCTTTGTTATGCCTCTCTCTCCTCCTCTTCCTCTAGAAAAATAAGGGAGGTTAGTAGACAAAAACAAATAACATTTACACAGACAATCCAAGAACCGGAACATCAGCACTGAGACGACGGCCTCATTCACAGCCAGCAAGCCCCTCTTGCAGTATGCAAGCCCCACCTGGCGGGGGATACCTGTTTATCTCAGTTCAGTCGGGGAGTGGGAGTGGGGGACCCAGTTCCCTCTATTGTGGCTCACACATCCTTTCAGTGGGCTAGGCAAAGGTTTAGTGGAGAAGAAGGGAACTGTCCCATAGCGTCCGTCACAGTCAAGTCAACAATGAGAACAACTAACACATTACACACAAGACCAAGGGCACACGAAAAAACTTTGTCCCAACGAGACAACCAACAAAGCTCCAAGAACAGTGACAGCCTGATGTGCTCTGGGGGGGGGGAGGTTTTGACCCTCCAGGATCAATCACACCAAAAACAATCCAGACTGGAGGATCTCTGTCCTTAATTAAACAGACATCAGGGGCTTCCACATCGCTGTCAGTCAGACATGCACCTTTTTTCTTGGAAGAGAAGAAGAGAGTAAAGTAACAATGATCACAACAAAACATACAAAAAAAACCCACAAAATGGCTCTGACAAATTCCCGGGACAAAATACAAAGTGGCACTTCCTCCCACCGTGGGGGAAGATACCCAAAGATGCTCCTAAACCAAATGGTCACCTCTGAGGTGGCTTTAGGGCTCTGGGACGTCTCCCTTCGCCGCCAGGTTCACTGTCTGGACACGTCTGTCCCAGTGAGAGCCTGCAAAGTACAAATCGAGCCTGCAAAGTACAAAACAAAAGTAACAAGACAGAGAGACACAGACAAGACAGAGAGCGCTCTTACCGGTAGATGTAACAAACCTCTGGACACTTGGGTGTCAGGCAGGGGGAGTTTGAGAGAAAATCCTCTGCAAGGGCTAGTAAATGTGAAGCACGCCCATCTCCCTCTGCTTCCTTTAGAAAATCTCTAATCACACCATAAAAACTAAAAAAGGCATCGGGGACATTTTCCCCGTCTCTGAGTAATTTATTAATATCTTTCCCAACCTTGTTCCAAGTCAAAGGGTGAATTCCTGGTCCATCAATCACTAACCAGGGACACTTCTCCTCCACATATTGAAAGAACTTTACTAAATCCTTTTTTTTTAACTCTTAATCCTCTCTCCCGAAGATTCCCTTTCATCTCCTTTAAAAAAATAGCCTCTTTAGATAAATTTTTTCCCATTGATCGATTGGACGACACATTTACCTCAAGACTCTCCCGCGTTGCACGAGTGATGCGGTCCGGGCGTCTCTACCCTAATTCTCTCCGGGGCCCCTTTTGTTATCCGTCGTCCGGTAGGTCACCGTGCCTCGAGCCCCACGTTCGGGCGCCACTTGACCCATCCCGCGGGCCACGTTATTTGATGAGACCCGAGGAGGCACCTCCTGAAAGATCAATGGGGGTGAGAGAGAAAGGAGACCAGGCGCGTAAAGGAAGACAAAGTCAGTCTGAGTTGCGTCAAGGTCTCATTTATTGCAAGGGGAATCAGGCTTATATATGCTAGGAGCTAGGAGAAGTAGATAAAGGTATGGAAAGTCACTAGGAGGAAGTTAGGGTAAGGTAGGGTTCAGGAAAAGGTCTCTTTGTTCCAGGGCCTGATCAACGAACCATACAGCAAACCATTATGTTTCAGGGAGTAGATAAAAAGGTACATATCGTGGTCTTGTTGAAAAATGGTTGCTATTGAAACTGTTAACGGAAGATTGGGTACACAGCTTTTTCCCATGAGAATCAGTTAGGCTACTTGGCTCCTGACAATATCTAGTTCAACTCTGCTTAGGAAACTGACAAGAGCAGTAGCTCCTCTTCAGTCCAATACACTGTACTTGCTGGGAACAGACGCGAGTGCTGTTTGCACTGTGTATGGCAAAGGGAGCACAATAGTGACTTTCCTTACCAGAAAACAACTCTTGCTTGTAGGAACGGAAACTGCATGTGATTCAACTCCATTTAGGACTGCGAAACAAACGCTAGCTCGCCTTACAATAAACACACTCTGACTTTGAAAAAAATGCACTCTTCTACTGTACTGTTTTTCCTATGGGGTTCGAAATGTGAGCTTGCTCAGAACAAAAGAACTATGCTTCCTACACACACGGACCATATCTTGTTCAATTCTGCTTAGGAAACTGACAAGAACAGTAGAAACTCTTCAGTCCAATAGACTGTACATGCTGGGAACAGACGCGAGAGCTATTTGAACTGTGTATGGCAAAGGGAGCACAATAGTGACTTTCCTTTCCAGAAAACAACTCTTGCTCGTAGGACAGAAACTGCACGTGATTCAATTCCATTTAGGACTGGGAAACAAACGCTAGCTCGCCTTACAAGAAACACACTCTGCTTTTGAGAAAAGAGCACTCTTCTACTCTACTGTGTTTCCTATGGGATCCGAAAAGTGAGCTTGCTCAGAACAAAAGAACTGTGCTTCACACACAGGGGACATATCTACTTCAACTCTGCTGAAGAAACTGACAAGAACAGTAGCTCCTCTTCTGTCCAATACACTGTACTTGCTGGGAACAGACGCGAGTGCTATTTGCACTGTGTATGGCAATGGTAGCACAATAGTGACTCTTCTTACCAGAAAAAAACTCTTGCTCGTGGGACCAGAAACTGCATGTGATTCAACTCCATTTTGGACTGCAAACCAAACGCTAGCTCGCCTTACCAGAAACACACTCTGCTTTTGAGAAAAGAGCACTCTTCTACTCTTCTGTGTTTCCTATACGGCCACAAGAGTGAGCTTGCTCAGAACAAAAGAACTGTGCTTTCTACACACACGGGCCCTATCTAGTTCAACTCTGCTTAGGAAACTGACAAGAACAGTAGCTCCTCTTCCGTCTAATACACTGTACTTGCTGGGAACAGACGCGAGTGCTATTTGCCCTGTGTATGGCAATGGGAGCGCAATAGTGACTCTTCTTACCAGAAAACAACTCTTGTTCGTAGGACCAAAAACTGCATGTTATTCAACTCCATTTAGGACTTGGAAACAAACGCTAGCTCGCCTTAGAAGAAACACACTCTGCTTTTGATAAAAGAGCACTCTTCCACTCTATTGTGTTTCCTATAGGGCCAGAACAGTGAGCTTGGTCAGAACAAAAGAACTTTGCTTCCTACACACACGGGCCATACCTAGTTCAACTCTGCTTAGGGAACTGACAAGAACAGTAGCTCCTCTTCAGTCCAATACACTGTACTTGCTGGGAACAGACGCGAGTGCTATTTGAACTGTGTATGGCAAAGGGAGCACAATAGTGACTTTCCTTTCCAGAAAACATCTCTTGCTCGTAGGACAGAAACTGCATGTGATTCAACTCCATTGAGGACTGGGAAACAAGTGCTAGCTCGCCTTACAAGAAACACACTCTGCTTTTGAGAAAAGAGGACTCTTATACTCCACTGTGTTTTCTATAGGCCAGAAGAGTGAGCTTGCTCAGAACCAAAGAACTGTGCTTCCTACACACACTGGCCATATCTATTTCAACTCTGCTTAGGAAACTGAGAAGAAAAGTAGCTCCTCTTCAGTTCAATACACTGTACTTGCTGGGAACAGACGCGAGTGCTATTTGCCCTGTGTATGTCAATGGGAGCACAATAGTGACTCTTCTTACCAGAAAACAATTCTTGCTCGTAGGACCAGAAACTGCATGTGATTCAAGTCCATTTAGGACTGGGAAACAAATGCTAGCTCGCCTTACAAGAAACATACTCTGCTTTTGAGAAAAGAGCACTTTTCTATTCTACTGTGTTTCCTATGTGGTCCGAACAGTGAGCTTGCTCACAACAAAAGACCTGTGCTTCCTACACACATGGGCCATATCTAGTTCCACTCTGCTTAGGAAACTGACAAGAACAGTAGCTCCTCTACAGTCCAATACACTGTACATGCTGGGAACAGACGCCAGTGCTATTTGCCCTGTGTATGACAACGGGAACGCAATAGTGACTCTTCTTATCAGAAAACAACTCTTGCTCGTAGGACCAGAAACTGCATGTGATTCAAGTCCATTTAGGACTGGGAAACAAACGCTAGCTTGCCTTACAAGAAACACACTCTGCTTTTGAGAAAAGAGCACTCTTCTACTCTACTGTGTTTCCTATGGGGTCTGAACAGTGAGCTTGCTCAGAACAAAAGAACTGTGCTTGCTGCACACATGGGCCATATCTAGTTCAACTCTGCTTAGGAAACTGACAAGAACAGTAGCTCTTCTTCTGTCCAATACTCTGTACTTGCAAAGAACAGTAGCGAGTCTTGTTTGCACTGTGTATGGCAATAGGATTGCAATAGTGACTCTTCTTACCAGAAAACAACTCTTGCTCATAGGACCAGAAACTGCATGTAATTCAACTCCATTTAGGACTGGGAAACAAAAGCTAGCTTGCCGTACAAGAAACAAACTCTGCTTCTGAGAAAAGAGCACTCTTCTACTCTTCTGTGTTTCCTATAGGGCCAGAACAATAAGCTTGCTCAGAACAAAAGAACTGTGCTTCCTACACACACAGGCCATATATAGTTCAACTCTGCTTAGGAAACTGAAAAGAACAGTAGCTCCTCTTCAGTCCAATACACTGTACTTGCTGGGAACAGACATGAGTGCTATTTGCACTGTTTATGGCAAAGGGAGCACAATAGTGACTTTCCTTACCAGAAAACATCCCTTGCTCGTAGGACCATAAACTGCATGTGATTCAACACCATTTTGGACTGGCAAACAAACGCTAGATCGCCTTACAAGAAACACACTCTGCTTTTGAGAAAAAAGCACTCTTCTATTCTACTGTGTTTCCTATGGTGTCTGAACAGTGAGCTAGCTCAGAACAAAAGAACTGTGCTTCCTACACACACAGGCCATATCTAGTTCAACTCTCCTTAGGAAACTGACAAGAACAGTAGCTCCTCTTCTGTCCAATACACTGTACTTGCAAAGAACAGTAGCAAGTGTTGTTTGCACTGTGTATGGCAATAGGAGCGCAATAGTGACTCTACTTACCAGAAAACAACTCTTGCTCATAAGACAAGAAACTGCATGTAATTCAACTCCATTTAAGACTGGGAAACAAATGCTAGCTCGCCTTACAAGAAACACACTCTGCTTTTGAGAAAAGAGCACTCTTCTATTCTACTGTGTTTCCTATGGTGTCTGAACAGTGAGCTTGCTCAGAACAAAAGAACTGTGCTTCCTACACACACGGGCCATATCTACTTCAACTCTGCTTAGGAAACTGACAAGAACAGTAGCTCCTCTTCAGTCCAATACACTATACATGCTGGGAAGAGACGCCAGTGCTATTTGCCCTGTGTATGACAATGGGAGGGCAATAGTGACTCTTCTTACCAGAAAACAACTCTTGCTCGTAGGATCAGAAACTGCATGGGATTCAACTCCGTTTCTGACTGGGAAATAAACACTAGCTAGCCTTACAAGAAACACACTCTGCTTTTGAGAAAAGAGCACTCTTCTACTCTACTGTGTTTACTATGGGGTCCGAAAATTGAGCTTGCTCAGAACAAAAGAACTGTGCTTCACATGCACGGGCCATATCTAGTTCAACTCTTCTTAGGAAACTGACAAGAACAGTAGCTCCTCTTCTGTCCAATACACTGTACTTGCTGGGAACAGACGCCAGTGCTATTTGCACTGTGTATGGCAATGTTAGCACAATAGTGACTCCTCTTACCAGAAAACAACTCTTACTCGTAGGACCAGAAACTGCATGTGATTCAACTCCATTGTGGACTGGGAAACAAACGCTAGCTCGCCTTATAAGAAACATACTCTGCTTTTGAGAAAAGAGCACTCTTCTATTCTACTGTGTTTCCTATGGTGTCTGAACAGTGAGCTTGCTCAGAACAAAAGAACTGTGCTTCCTACACACACGGGCCATATCTAGTTCAACTCTGCTTAGGAAACTGACAATAACAGTAGATCATCTTCAGTCCAATACACTGTACATGCTGGGAACAGACGCCAGTGCTATTTGCCCTGTGTATGACAACGGGAGCGCAATAGTGACTCTTCTTATCAGAAAACAACTCTTGCTCGTAGGACCAGAATCTGCATGTGATTCAACTCCATTTAGGACTCAGAAACAAACGCTAGCTCGCTTTACAAGAAACACACTCTGCTTTTGAGAAAAGAGCACTCTTCTATTCCACTGTGTTTCCTATGGGATCCGAACAGTGAGCTTGCTCAGAACAAAAGAACTGTGCTTCCTACACACACGGGCCTTATCTAGTTCAACTCTGCTTAGGAAACTGACAAGAACAGTAGATCCTCTTCAGTCCAATACACTGTACTTGCTGGGAACAGACGTGAGTGCTATTTGCCCTGTGTAGGGAAAAGGGAGCACAATAGTGACTCTTCTTACCAGAAAACAACTCTTGCTCGTAGGACGAGAAACTGCATGTGATTCAACTCCATTTAGGACTGGGAAACAAACACTAGCTCGCCTTACAAGAAACACACTCTGCTTTTGAGAAAAGAGCACTCTTCTACTCTACTGTGTTTCCTATAGGGCCAAAACAGTGAGCTTGCTCAGAACAAAAGAACTGTGCTTCCTACACACACGGGCTATATCTAGTTCAACTCTGCTTAGGAAACTGACAAGAACAGTAGATCCTCTTCAGTCTAATACACTGTACATGCTGGGAACAGACGCCAGTGCTATTTGCCCTGTGTATGACAATGGGAGAGCAATAGTGCCTCTTCTTACCAGAAAACAATTCTTGTCCTAGGATCAGAAACTGCATGTGATTCAACTCCATTTAGGACGGGGAAACAAACACTAGCTCGCCTTACAAGAAACACACTCTGCTTTTGAGAAAAGAGCACTCTTCTACTCTACTGTGTTTCCTATAGGGCCAGAACAATAAGCTTGCTCAGAACAAAAGAACTGTGCTTCCTACACACACAGGCCATATGTAGTTCAACTCTGCTTAGGAAACTGACAAGAACAGTAGCTCCTCTTCAGTCCAATACACTGTACTTGCTGGGAACAGACGTGAGTGCTATTTGCACTGTTTATGGCAAAGGGAGCACAATAGTGACTTTCCTTACCAGAAAACATCCCTTGCTCGTAGGACCATAAACTGCATGTGATTCAACTCCATTTTGGACTGGCAAACAAACGCTAGATCGCCTTACAAGAAACACACTCTGCTTTTGAGAAAAGAGCACTCTTCTATTCTACTGTGTTTCCTATGGTGTCTGAACACTGAGCTTGCTCAGAACAAAAGAACTGTGCTTCCTACACACACAGGCCATATCTAGTTCAACTCTCCTTAGGAAATTGACAAGAACAGTAGCTCCTCTTCTGTCCAATACACTGTACTTGCAAAGAACAGTAGCAAGTGTTGTTTGCACTGTGTATGGCAAAGGGAGCACAATAGTGACTTTCCTTTCCAGAAAACATCTCTTGCTCGGAGGACAGAAACTGCATGTGATTCAACTCCATTTAGTACTGGGAAACAAACACTAGCTCGCCTTACAAGAAACACACTCTGCTTTTGAGAAAAGAGCACTCAGTTCTACTCTACTGTGTTTCCTATAGGCCAGAAGAGTGAGCTTGCTCAGAACCAAAGAACTGTGCTTCCTACACACACTGGCCATATCTAGTTCAACTCTGCTTAGGAAACTGACAAGAACAGTAGCTCCTCTTCAGTCCAATACACTGTACTTGCTGGGAACAGACACGAGTGCTATTTGCCCTGTGTATGGCAAAGGGAGCCCAATAATGACTCTTCTTACCCGAAAATAACTCTTGCTTGTAGGACCAGAAACTGCATGTGATTCAACTCCTTTTGGGACTTGGAAACAAACGCTAGCTCGCCTTAGAAGAAACTCACTCTGCTTTTGAGAAAAGAGCACTCTTCTATTCTACTGTGTTTCCTATAGAGCCAGAACAGTGAGCTTGCTCAGAGCAAAAGAACTGTGCTTCCTACACACACAGGCCATATCTAGTTCAACTCTGCTTAGGAAACTGAGAAGAACAGTAGCTCCTCTTCAGTCCAATACACTGTACTTGCTGGGAACAGATGCGAGTGCTATTTGAACTGTGTATGGCAAAGGGAGCGCAATAGTGACTTTCCTTTCCAGAAAACATCCCTTGCTCGTAGGACCAAAAACTGCATGTGATTCAACTCCATTTAGGACTGGGAAACAAACGCTAGCTCACCTTACAAGAAACACACTCTGCTTTTGAGAAAAGAGCACTCATCTACTCTACTGTGTTTCCTATAGGGCCAGAACACTGAGCTTGCTCAGAACAAAAGAACTGTGCTTCCTACACACACAGGCCATATCTAGTTCAACTCTGCTTAGGAAACTGACAAGAACAGTAGATCCTCTTTAGTCCAATACACTGTACATACTGGGAACAGACTCCAGTGCTATTTGCCCAGTGTATGACAATGGGAGAGCAATAGTGACTCTCCTTACCAGAAAACAACTCTTGCTCGTAGGACCAGAAACTGCATGTGATTCAACTCCATTTAGGACTGGGAAGCAAACGCTAGCTCGCCTTACAAAAAACACATTCTGCTTTTGAGAAAAGAGCACTCTTCTACTCTACTGTGTATCCTATAGGGCCAGAAGAGTAGGGTTTCTCAGAACAAAAGAAGTGTACTTCTAACACACACGGGCCATATCTAGTTCAACTTTGCTTAGGAAACTGACAAGAACAGTAGATCCTCTTCAGTCCAATACACTGTACATCCTGGGAACAGACGTGAGTCCTATTTGCCCTGTGTATGGCAATGGGAGCACAATAGTGACTCTTCTTACTAGAAAACAAACCTTGCTTGTAGGACCAGAAAATGCATGTGATTCAACTACATTTAGGACTGGGAAACAAACGCTAGCTCGCCTTACAAGACACACACTCTGCTTTTGAGAAAAGAGCACTCTTCTACTCTACTGTGTTTCCTATAGGGCCAAAACTGTAAGCTTGCTCAGAACAAATGAACTGTGCTTCCTACACACACGGGCCATATCTAGTTCAACTCTGCTTAGGAAACTGACAAGAACAATAGATCCTCTTCAGTCCAATACACTGTACATGCTGGGAAAAGACGCCAATGCTATTTGCCCTGTGTATGTCAATGGGAGTGCAATAGTGACTCTTCTTACTAGAAAACAACTCGTGCTCCTAGGATCAGAAACTGCATGTGATTCAATTCCATTTAGGACTGGGAAACAAACGGTAGCTCGCCTTACAAGAAACACACTCTGCTTTTGAGAAAAGAGCACTCTTCTACTCTACTGTGTTTCCTATGGGGTCCGAACAGTGAGCTTGCTCAGAACAAAAGAACTGTGCTTCCTCCACGCACGGGCCATATCTAGTTCAACTCTGCTTAGGAAACTGAGAAGAACAGTAGCTCCTCTTCAGTCCAATACACTGTACTTGCTGGGAACAGACGCGAGTGCTATTTGAACTGTGTATGGCACAGAGAGCACAATAGTGACTTTCCTTACCAGAAAACATCCATTGCTCTTAGGACCAAAAACTGCATGTGATTCAACTCCATTTAGGACTGGCAAACAAACGCTAGCTCTCCTTACAAGAAACACGCTCTGCTTTTGAGAAAAGAGCACTCTTCTACTCTACTGTGTTTCCTATAGGGCCAGAACAGTGAGCTTGCTCAGAACAAAAGAACTGTGCTTCCTACACACACGGGCTATATCTAGTTCAACTCTGCTTAGGAAACTGACAAGAACAGTAGCTCCTCTTCAGTCCAATACACTGTACTTGTTGGGAGCAGACACGAGTGCTATTTGCACTGTGTGTGGCAATGGGAGCACAATAGTGACTCTTCTTACCAGAAAACAACTCTTGCTCGTAGGACCAGAAACTGCATGTGATTCAACTCCATTTAGGACTGGGAAACAAACGCTAGCTCTCCTTACAAGAAACACACTCTGCTTTTGAGAAAAGAGCACTCTTGTACTCTTCTGTGTTTCCTATAGGGCCAGAACAGTGAGCTTGCTCAGAAAAAAGAACTGTGCTTCACACACACGGGCCATATCTAGTTCAACTCTGCTTAGGAAACTGACAAGAACAGTAGCTCCTCTTCTGTCCAATACACTATACTTGCTGGGAACAGACGCGAGTGCTATTTGCACTGTGTATGGCAATGGTAGCACAATCGTGACTCTTCTTACCAGAAAACAACTCTTGCTCGTAGGACCAGAAACTGCATGTGATTCATCTCCATTTAGGACTGGGAAACAAACCCTAGCTCGCCTAACCAGAAACAAACTCTGCTTCTGAGAAAAGAGCACTCTTCTACTCTACTGTGTTTCCTATAGGGCCAGAACAGTGAGCTTGCTCAGAACAAAAGAACTGTGCTTCCTACACACACGGGCCATATCTAGTTCAACTCTGCTTAGGAAACTGACAAGAACAGTAGCTCCTTTTCAGTCCAATACACTGTACTTGCTGGGAACAGACGTGAGTGCTATTTGCACTGTTTATGGCAAAGGGAGCACAATAGTGACTTTCCTTACCAGAAAACATGCCTTGCTCGTAGGACCAGAAACTGCATGTGATTCAACTCCATTTATGACTGGGAAAAAAACGTTAGCACGCCTTACATGAAACACACTCTGCTTTGGAGAAAAGAGCACTCTTCTACTCTACTGTGTTTCCTATAGGGCCAGAACAGTTAGCTTGCTCAGAACAAAAGTACTGTGCTTCCTACACAAACGGGCCATATCTAGTTCAACTCTGCTTAGGAAACTGACAAGAACAGTAGCTCCTCTTCAGATCAATATACTGTACATGCTGGTCGCAGACATGAGTCCTATTTGCAGTGTGTATGGCAATGGGAGCGACATAGTAACTCCTTTTACCAGAAAACAACCCTTGCTCATAGGACCAGAAACGGCATGAGATTCAAATCTGTTTCTGACAGGGAAACAAACACTAGCTAGCCTTACGAGAAACACACTCTGCTTTTGAGAAAATAGCACTCTTCAACTCTACTGTGTTTCCTATGTTGTCCGAACAGTGAGCTTGATCAGAACAAAAGAACTGTGCTTCCTACACACACGGGCCATATATAGTTCAACTCTGCTTAGGAAACTGACAAGAGCAGTAGATCATCTTCAGTCCAATACACTGTACTTGCTGGGAACAGACGCCAGTGCTATTTGCACTGTTTATGGCAAAGGGAGCACAATAGTGACTTTCCTTTCCAGAAAACAACTCTTGCTCATAGGACTAGAAACTGCATGTGATTCAACTCCATTTAGGACTGGGAAACAAACACAAGCTCGCCTTACAAAAAACACACTCTGCTTTTGAGAAAAGAGCACTCTTCTACTCTACTGTGTTTCCTATAGGGCCAGAAGAGTGAGCTTGCTCAGAACAAAAGAAGTGTACTTCCTGCACACACGGGCCATATCTAGTTCAACTTTGCTTAGGAAACTGACAAGAACAGTAGATCCTCTTCAGTCCAATACACTGTACATCCTGGGAACAGACGCGAGTGCTATTTGCCCTGTGTATGTCAATGGGAGCGCAATAGTGACTCTTCTTACCAGAAAACAATTCTTGCTCGTAGGATCAGAAACTGCATGTGATTCAAGTCCATTTAGGACTGGGAAACAAATGCTAGCTCGCCTTACAAGAAACACACTCTGCTTTTGAGAAAAGAGCACTCTTCTATTCTACTGTGTTTCCTATGTGGTCTGAACAGTGAGCTTGCTCAGAACAAAAGACCTGTGCTTCCTACACACACGATCCATATCTAGTTCAACTCTGCTTAGGAAACTGACAAGAACAGTAGCTCCTCTACAGTCCAATACACTGTACTTGCAAAGAACAGTAGCGAATGTTGTTTGCACTGTGTATGGCAATGGGAGCACAATAGTGACTCTTCTTACCAGAAAACAACTCTTGCTCATAGGACAAGAAACTGCATGAAATTCAACTATATTTAGGACTGGGAAACAAACGCTAGCTCGCCTTACAAGAAACAAACTCTGCTTCTGAGAAAAGAGTACTCTTCTACTCTTCTGTGTTGTCTATAGGGCCAGAACAGTGAGCTTGCTCAGAACAAAAGAACTGTGCTTCCTACACACACGGGCCATATCTAGTTCAACTCTGCTTAGGTAATTGACAAGAACAGTAGATCCTCTTCAGTGCAATACACTGTACATGCTGGGAACAGACGCGAGTCCTATTTGCACTGTGTATGGCAATGGGAGCGAAATAGTGACTCCTCTTACCAGAAAACAACTCTTGCTCGTAGGACCAGAAACTCATGAGATTCAAATCTGTTTCTGACTGGGAATCAAACACTAGCTAGCCTTACAAGAAACACACTCTGCTTTTGAGAAAAGAGCACTCTTCTATTCTACTGTGTTTCCTAAGGGGTCCGAACAGTGAGATTGCTCAGAACAAAAGAACTGTGCTTCCTACACACACGGGCCATATCTAGTTCAACTCTGCTTAGGAAACTGACAAGAGCAGTAGATCATCTTCAGTCCAATACACTGTACTTGCTGGGAACAGACGTGAGTGCTGTTTGCACTGTTTATGGCAAAGGGAGCACAATAGTGACTGTCCTTTCCAGAAAACAACTCTTGCTCGTAGGTCTAGAAACTGCATGTGATTCAACTCCATTTAGGACTGGGAAACAAACACAAACTCGCCTTACAAAAAACACACTCTGCTTTTGAGAAAAGAGCACTCTTCTACTCTACTGTTTTTCCTATAGGGCCAGAAGAGTGAGCTTGCTCAGACCAAAAGAAGTGTACTTCCTGCACACACGGGCCATATCAAGTTCAACTTTGCTTAGAAAACTGACAAGAACAGTAGATCCTCTTCAGTCCAATACACTGTACATCCTGGGAACAGACGCGAGTGCTATTTGCCCTGTGTATGACACAGGGAGCACAATAGTGACTCTTCTTACTAGAAAACAACTCTTGCTCGTAGGACGAGAAACTGCATGTGATTCAACTCCATTTAGGACTTGGAAACAAAAGCTAGCTTGCCTTACAAGAAACACACTCTGCTTTTGAGAAAAGAGCACTCTTCTATTCTACTGTGTTTCCTATGGGGTCCAAACAGTGAGCTTGCTCAGAACAAAAGAACTGTGCTTCCTACACACACGGGCCATATCTAGTTCAACTCTGCTTAGGTAACTGACAAGAACAGTAGATCCTCTTCAGTGCAATACACTGTACATGCTGGGAACAGACGCGAGTCCTATTTGCAATGTGTATGGCAATGGGAGCGAAATAGTGATTCCTTTTAGCAGAAAACAACTCTTGCTCGTAGGACCAGAAACTCATGAGATTCAAATCTGTTTCTGACTGGGAAACAAACACTAGCTAGCCTTACAAGAAACACACTCTGCTTTTGAGAAAAGAGCACTCTTCTATTCTACTGTGTTTCCTATGGGGTCCGAACAGTGAGCTTGCTCAGAACAAAAGAACTGTGCTTCCTACACACGCGCCATATCTACTTCAACTCTGCTTAGGAAACTGACAAGAACAGTAGCTCCTCTTCAGTCCAATACACTATACTTGCTGGGAACAGACGCGAGTGCTATTTGCACTGTGTATGGCAATGGGAGCACAATAGTGACTTTCCTTTCCAGAAAACAACTCTTGCTCGTAGGACTAGAAACTGCATGTCATTCAACTCCATTTAGGACTGGGAAACAAACGCAAGCTCGCCTTACAAAAAACACACTCTGCTTTTGATAAAAGAGCACTCTTCTACTCTACTGTTTTTCCTATAGGCCAGAAGAGTGAGCTAGCTCAGAACAAAAGAACTGTGCTTCCTACACACACGGGCCATATCTAGTTCAACTCTGCTTAGGAAACTGACAAGAACAGTAGCTCCTCTACAGTCCAATACACTGTACTTGCAAAGAACAGTAGCGAATGTTGTTTGCACTGTGTATGGCAATGGGAGCACAATAGTGACTCTTCTTACCAGAAAACAACTCTTGCTCATAGGACAAGAAACTGCATGAAATTCAACTATATTTAGGACTGGGAAACAAACGCTAGCTCGCCTTACAAGAAACAAACTCTGCTTCTGAGAAAAGAGCACTCTTCTACTCTTCTGTGTTGTCTATAGGGCCAGAACAGTGAGCTTGCTCAGAACAAAAGAACTGTGCTTCCTACACACACGGGCCATATCTAGTTCAACTCTGCTTAGGTAATTGACAAGAACAGTAGATCCTCTTCAGTGCAATACACTGTACATGCTGGGAACAGACGCGAGTCCTATTTGCACTGTGTATGGCAATGGGAGCGAAATAGTGACTCCTCTTACCAGAAAACAACTCTTGCTCGTAGGACCAGAAACTCATGAGATTCAAATCTGTTTCTGACTGGGAAACAAACACTAGCTAGCCTTACAAGAAACACACTCTGCTTTTGAGAAAAGAGCACTCTTCTATTCTACTGTGTTTCCTATGGGGTCCGAACAGTGAGCTTGCTCAGAACAAAAGAACTGTGCTTCCTACACACACGGGCCATATCTAGTTCAACTCTGCTTAGGAAACTGACAAGAGCAGTAGATCATCTTCAGTCCAATACACTGTACTTGCTGGGAACAGACGTGAGTGCTGTTTGCACTGTTTATGGCAAAGGGAGCACAATAGTGACTTTCCTTTCCAGAAAACAACTCTTGCTCGTAGGACTAGAAACTGCATGTGATTCAACTCCATTTAGGACTGGGAAACAAACACAAACTCGCCTTACAAAAAACACACTCTGCTTTTGAGAAAAGAGCACTCTTCTACTCTACTGTTTTTCCTATAGGGCCAGAAGAGTGAGCTTGCTCAGACCAAAAGAAGTGTACTTCCTGCACACACGGGCCATATCAAGTTCAACTTTGCTTAGAAAACTGACAAGAACAGTAGATCCTCTTCAGTCCAATACACTGTACATCCTGGGAACAGACGCGAGTGCTATTTGCCCTGTGTATGACACAGGGAGCACAATAGTGACTCTTCTTACTAGAAAACAACTCTTGCTCGTAGGACGAGAAACTGCATGTGATTCAACTCCATTTAGGACTTGGAAACAAAAGCTAGCTTGCCTTACAAGAAACACACTCTGCTTTTGAGAAAAGAGCACTCTTCTATTCTACTGTGTTTCCTATGGGGTCCAAACAGTGAGCTTGCTCAGAACAAAAGAACTGTGCTTCCTACACACACGGGCCATATCTAGTTCAACTCTGCTTAGGTAACTGACAAGAACAGTAGATCCTCTTCAGTGCAATACACTGTACATGCTGGGAACAGACGCGAGTCCTATTTGCAATGTGTATGGCAATGGGAGCGAAAGAGTGATTCCTTTTAGCAGAAAACAACTCTTGCTCGTAGGACCAGAAACTCATGAGATTCAAATCTGTTTCTGACTGGGAAACAAACACTAGCTAGCCTTACAAGAAACACACTCTGCTTTTGAGAAAAGAGCACTCTTCTATTCTACTGTGTTTCCTATGGGGTCCGAACAGTGAGCTTGCTCAGAACAAAAGAACTGTGCTTCCTACACACGCGCCATATCTACTTCAACTCTGCTTAGGAAACTGACAAGAACAGTAGCTCCTCTTCAGTCCAATACACTATACTTGCTGGGAACAGACGCGAGTGCTATTTGCACTGTGTATGGCAATGGGAGCACAATAGTGACTTTCCTTTCCAGAAAACAACTCTTGCTCGTAGGACTAGAAACTGCATGTCATTCAACTCCATTTAGGACTGGGAAACAAACGCAAGCTCGCCTTACAAAAAACACACTCTGCTTTTGATAAAAGAGCACTCTTCTACTCTACTGTTTTTCCTATAGGCCAGAAGAGTGAGCTAGCTCAGAACAAAAGAACTGTGCTTCCTACACACACGGGCCATATCTAGTTCAACTCTGCTTAGGAAACTGACAAGAACAGTAGATCATCTTCAGTCCAATACACTTTACATGCTGGGAACAGATGCCAGTGCTATTTGCCCTCTGTATGAAAATGGGAGCGCAACAGTGACTCTTCTTACCATAAAACAAGTCTAGCTCATAGGACCAGAAACTGCATGTGATTGAACTCAATTTAGGACTGGGAAACAAACGCTAGCTCGCCTTACAAGAAACACATTCTGCTTTTGAGAAAAGAGCACTCTTCTACTGTCCTGTTTTTCCTATAGGGCCAGAAGAGTGAGCTTGCTCAGAACAAAAGAAGTGTATTTCCTGCACACACGGGCCATATCTAGTTCAACTTTGCTTAGGAAACTGACAAGAACAGTAGATCCTCTTCACTCCAATACACTGTATATCCTGGGAACAGATGCGAGTGCTATTTGCCCTGTGTATGACAAAGGGAGCGCAATAGTGACTTTCCTTACCAGAAAACAACTCTTGTACGTAGGACCAGAAACTGCATGTGATTCAACGCCATTTAGGACTGGGAAACAAAAGCTAGCTCGCCTTACAAGAAACACACTCTGCTTTTGAGAAAAGAGCACTCTTCTATTCTACTGTGTTTCCTATGGGGTCCAAACAGTGAGCTTGCTCAGAACAAAAGAACTGTGCTTCCTACACACACGGGCCATATCTAGTTCAACTCTGCTTAGGTAACTGACAAGAACAGTAGATCCTCTTCAGTGCAATACACTGTACATGCTGGGAACAGACGCGAGTCCTATTTGCAATGTGTATGGCAATGGGAGCGAAATAGTGATTCCTCTTAGCAGAAAACAACTCTTGCTCGTAGGACCAGAAACTCATGAGATTCAAATCTGTTTCTGACTGGGAAACAAACACTAGCTAGCCTTACAAGAAACACACTCTGCTTTTGAGAAAAGAGCAATCTTCTATTCTACTGTGTTTCCTATGGGGTCCGAACAGTGAGCTTGCTCAGAACAAAAGAACTGTGCTTCCTACACACGCGCCATATCTACTTCAACTCTGCTTAGGAAACTGACAAGAACAGTAGCTCCTCTTCAGTCCAATACACTGTACTTGCTGGGAACAGACGCGAGTGCTATTTGCACTGTGTATGGCAATGGGAGCACAATAGTGACTTTCCTTTCCAGAAAACAACTCTTGCTCGTAGGACTAGAAACTGCATGTCATTCAACTCCATTTAGGACTGGGAAACAAACGCAAGCTCGCCTTACAAAAAACACACTCTGCTTTTGAGAAAAGAGCACTCTTCTACTCTACTGTGTTTCCTATAGGCCAGAAGAGTGAGCTAGCTCAGAACAAAAGAACTGTGCTTCCTACACACACGGGCCATATCTAGTTCAACTCTGCTTAGGAAACTGACAAGAACAGTAGATCCTCTTCAGTCCAATACACTTTACATGCTGGGAACAGACGCCAGTTCTATTTGCCCTGTGTATGAAAATGGGAGCGCAATAGTGTCTCTTCTTAGATAAAACAAGTCTAGCTCATAGGACCAGAAACTGCATGTGATTTAACTCAATTTAGGACTGGGAAACAAACGCTAGCTCGCCTTATAAGAAACACATTCTGCTTTTGAGAAAGAGCACTCTTCTACTCTCCTGTGTTTCCTATAGGGCCAGAAGAGTGAGCTTGCTCAGAACAAAAGAAGTGTACTTCCTGCACACACGGGCCATATCTAGTTCAACATTGCTTAGAAAACTGACAAGAACAGTAGATCATCTTCAGTCCAATACACTGTATATCCTGGGAACAGATGTGAGTGCTATTTGCCCTGTGTATGACAAAGGGAGCACAATAGTGACTCTTCTTACTCGAAAACAACTCTTGCTTGTAGTACCAGAAACTGCATGTGATTCAACTCCATTTAGGACTGGGAAACAAAAGCTAGCTTGCCTTACAAGAAACACACTCTGCTTTTGAGAAAAGAGCACTCTTCTACTATACTTTGTTTCCTATAGGGCCAAAACAGTGAGCTTGCTCAGAACAAAAGAACTGTGCTTCCTACACACACGAGCCATATCTAGTTCAACTCTGCTTAGGAAACTGACAAGAACAGTAGATCCTCTTCAGTCCAAAACACTGTACTTGCTGGGAACAGATGCGAGTGCTATTTGCCCTGTGTATAGCAAAGGGAGCACAATAGTGACTCTTCTTACCAGAAAATAACTCTTGTTCGTAGGACCAGAAACTGCATGTGATTCAACTCCATTTAGGACTGGGAAACAAACACTAGCTAGCCTTACAAGAAACACACTCTGCTTTTGAGAAAAGAGCACTCTTCTATTCTACTGTGTTTCCTATGTGGTCCGAACAGTGAGCTTGCTCAGAACAAAAGAACTGTGCTTCCTACACACACGGGCCATATCTAGTTCAACTCTGCTTAGGTAACTGTCAAGAACAGTAGATCCTCTTCAGTGCAATACCCTGTACATGCTGGGACAGACGCGAGTGCTTTTTACCCTGTGTATGGTAATGGGAGCTCAATAGTGACTCTTCTTACCAGAAAACAACTCTTTATTGTAGGACCAGAAACTGCATGTGATTCAACTCCATTTAGGACTTGGAAACAAACGCTAGTTCGCCTTAGAAGAAACACACTCTGCTTTGGAGAAAAGAGCACACTTCTACTCTACTGTGTTTCCTATAGGGCCAGAACATTGACCTTGCTCAGAACAAAAGAACTGTGCTTCCTACACACACAGGCCATATCTAGTTCAACTCTGCTTAAGAAACTGACAAGAACAGTAGCTCCTCTTCAGTCCAATACACTGTACTTGCTGGGAACAGACGCGAGTGCTATTTGCACTGTGTATGGCAAAGGGAGCACAATAGTGACTTTCCTTTCCAGAAAACAACTCTTGCTCGTAGGACTAGAAACTGCATGTGATTCAACTCCATTTAGGACTGGGAAACAAACGCAAGCTCCCCTTACAAGAAGCACACTCTGCTTTTGAGAAAAGAGCACTCTTCTACTCTACCGTGTTTCCTATAGGGCCAGAACAGTGAGCTTGCTCAAAACAAAAGAATTGTGCTTCCTACAAACACGGGCCATATCTAGATCAATTCTGCTTAGGAAACTGACAAGAACAGTAGATCCTCTTAAGTCCAATACACTGTACATGCTGGGAACAGATGCCAGTGCTATATGCCCTGTATATGACAATGGGAGCTCACTAGTGACTCTTCTTACCAGAAAACAACATTTGCTCGTAGGACCAGAAACTGCATGTGATTCAACTCCATTTAGGACTGAGAAACAAACGCTAGCTCGCCTTACAAGAAACACACTCTGCTTTTGAGAAAAGGGCACTCTTCTACTCTACTGTATTTCCTCTGGGGTCCGTACAGTGAGCTTGCTCAGAAGAAAAGAACTGTGCTTCCTACACACACGGCCATAGCTAGTTCAATTCTGCTTAGGAAACTGACAAGAACAGTAGATCCTCTTCCGTCCAATACACTGTACATGCTGGGAGCACTCGCCAGTGCTATGTGCCCTGTGTATGACAATGGGAGCACAATAGTGACTCTTGATACCAGAAAACAACTCTTGCTCGTAGGACCAGAAACTGCATGGGATTCAACTCCATTTAGGACTGGGAAACAAACGCTAGCTCGCCTTACAAGAAACACACTCTGCTTTTGAGAAAAGAGCAGTATTCTAGTCTAATGTGTTTCCTATAGGGCCAGAACAGTGAGCTTGCTCAGAACAAAAGAACTGTGCTTCCTACACACACGGCCATAGCTAGTTCAATTCTGCTTAGGAAACTGACAAGAACAGTAGATCCTCTTCAGTCCAATACACTGTACATGCTGGGAACAGACGACAGTGCTATTTGCCCTTTGTATGACAAAGGGAGCGCAATAGTGACTCTTCTTACTAGAAAACAACTCGTGCTCGTAGGACCAGAAACTGCATGTGATTCAACTCCATTTAGGACTGGGAAACAAAAGCTAGCTCGCCTTACAAGAAACACACTCTGCTTTTGAGAAAAGAGCACTCTTCTACACTACTTTGTTTCCTATAGGGCCAAAACAGTGAGCTTGCTCAGAACAAAAGAACTGTGCTTCCTACACACCCGGGCCATATATAGTTCAACTCTGCTTAGGAAACTGACAAGAACAGTAGATCCTCTTCAGTCCAATACACTGTACTTGCTGGGAACAGATGCGAGTGCTATTTGCCCTGTGTATAGCAAAGGGAGCACAATAGTGACTCTTCTTACCAGAAAACAACTCTTGCTCGTAGGACCAGAAACTGCATGGGATTCAACTCCATTTAGGACTGGGAAACAAACGCTAGCTCGCCTTACAAGAAACACACTCTGCTTTTGAGAAAAGAACACTCTTCTACTCTACTGTGTTTCCTATGGGGTCCGAACAGTGAGCTTACTCAGAACAAAAGAGCTGTGCTTCCTACACACACGGGCCGTATCTAGTTCAACTCTGCTTAGGAAACTGACAAGAACAGTAGCTCCTCTTCTTTCCAATACACTGTACTTGCTAAGAACAGTAGCGAGTGTTGTTTGTACTGTGTATGGCAATAGGAGCACAATAGTGACTCTTCTTACCAGAAAACAACTCTTGCTCATAGGACAAGAAACTGCATGTAATTCAACTTCATTTAGGACTGGGAAACAAACGCTAGCTCACCTTACAAGAAACGCACTCTGCTTTGAGAAAAGAGCACTCTTCTACTCTACTGTGTTTCCTATAGGACCAAAAGAGTGATTTTGCTCAGAACAAAAGAACTGTGCTTCCTACACACACGGCCATATCTAGTTCAACTCTGCTTAGGAAACTGTCAAGAACAGTAGCTCCTCTTCAGTCCAATACACTGTACATGGTGGGAACAGAATCCAGTGTTATTTGCCCTGTGTATGACAGTGGGAGCGCAATAGTGACTCTTTTTACCAGAAAACAACTCTTGCTCGTAGGACCAGAAAATGCATGTGATTCAACTCCCATTTAGGACTGGGAAACAAACGCTACCTCGCCTTACAAGAAACAAACTCTGTTTTTGAGAAAAGAGCACTCTTATACTCTACTGTGTTTCCTATATGGCCAGAACAGTGAGATTGCTCAGAACAAAAGAACTGTGCTTCCTACACTCACGGGCCATATATAGTTTAACTGTGCTTTGGAAACTGAAAAGAACAGTAGCTCCTCTTCAGTCCAATACACTGTACTTGCTGGGAACAGACACGAGTGCTATTTGCACTGTGTATGGCAATTGGAGCACAATAGTGCCTTTCCTTACCAGAAAACAACTCTTACTCGTGGGACAAACAACTGCATGTGATTCAACTCCATTTAGGACTGGAAAACAAACACTAGCTCGCCTAACAAGAAACACACTCTGCTTTTTAGAAAAGAGCACTCTTCTACTCTACTGTGTTTCCTATGGGGTCCGAAAAGTGAGCTAGCTCAGAACAAACGAACTGTGCTTCCTACACACACGGGCCATATCTAGTTCAACTCTGCTTAGGAATCTGACAAGAACAGTAGCTCCTCTTCAGTCCCATACACATTACTTGCTGGGAACAGACCCGAGTGCTATTTGCAGTGTGTATGGCAATGGTAGCGCAATAGTGACTCTTCTTACCAGAAAACAACTCTTGCTCATAGGACGAAAAACTGCATGGGATTCAACTACATTTAGGACTGGGAAACAAACGCTAGCTCGCCTTACAAGAAACACACTCTGCTTTTGAGAAAAGAGCACTCTTCTACTCTACTGTGTTTCCTAAAGGGCCAGGACAGTGAGCTTGCTCAGAACAAAAGAACTGTGCTTCCTGCATACACGGGGCATATCTAGTTCAACTCTGCTTAGGAAACTGACAAGAACAGTAGCTCCTCTTCAGTCCAATACACTGTACTTGCTGGGAACAGACGCCAGTGCTATTTGCCCTGTGTATGACAATGGGAGCACAATAGTGACTCTTCTTACCAGAAAACAACTCTTGCTCGTAGGACCAGAAACTGCATGTGATTCAACTCCCATTTAGGTTGGTAAACAAACGCTAGCTTGCATTACAAGAAACACACTCTGCTTTTGAGAAAAGAGCACTCTTCTACTCTACTGTGTTTCCTATGGATTCCGAACAGTGAGCTTGCTCAGAACAAAAGAACTGTGCTTCCTACACACACGGCCATATCTAGTTCAACTCTGCTTAGGAAACTGACAAGAACAGTAGCTCCTCTTCAGTCCAATACATTGTACATGCTGGGAACAGAATCCAGTGTTATTTGCCCTGTGTATGACAGTGGGAGCGCAATAGTGACTCTTTTTACCAGAAAACAACTCTTGCTCGTAGGACCAGAAAATGCATGTGATTCAACTCCCATTTAGGACTGGGAAACAAACGCTACCTCGCCTTACAAGAAACACACTCTGTTTTTGAGAAAAGAGCACTCTTATACTCTACTGTGTTTCCTATATGGCCAGAACAGTGAGCTTGCTCAGAACAAAAGAACTGTGCTTCCTACACACACGGGCCATATATAGTTTAACTGTGCTTTGGAAACTGACAAGAACAGTAGCTCCTCTTCAGTCCAATACACTGTACTTGCTGGGAACAGACACGAGTGCTATTTGCACTCTGTATGGCAATGGGAGCACAATAGTGCCTTTCCTTACCAGAAAACAACTCTTACTCGTGGGACAAACAACTGCATGTGATTCAACTCCATTTAGGACTGGAAAACAAACACTAGCTCGCCTAACAAGAAACACACTCTGCTTTTTAGAAAAGAGCACTCTTCTACTCTAATGTGTTTCCTATGGGGTCCGAAAAGTGAGCTAGCTCAGAACAAACGAACTGTGCTTCCTACACACATGGGCCATATCTAGTTCAACTCTGCTTAGGAATCTGACAAGAACAGTAGCTCCTCTTCAGTCCCATACACATTACTTGCTGGGAACAAACGTGAGTGCTATTTGCAGTGTGTATGGCAATGGTAGTGCAATAGTGACTCTTCTTACCAGAAAACAACTCTTGTTCATAGGATGAAAAACTGCATGGGATTCAACTACATTTAGGACTGGGAAACAAACGCTAGCGCGCCTTACAAGAAACAAACTCTGCTTTTGAGAAAAGAGCACTCTTCTACTCTACTGTGTTTCCTATGGGGTCCGAACATTGAGCTTGCTCAGAACAAAAGAACTGTGCTTCCTACACACACGGGCCATAACTAGTTCAACTCTGCTTAGGAAACTGACAAGAACAATAGCTCCTCTTCAGTACAATACACTGTACTTGCTGGGATCAGAAGCGAGTGCTCTTTGCACTGTGCATGGCAATGGGAGCACAATAGTGACTTTCCTTACCAGAAAACAACTCTTGCTCGTGGGACCAACAACTGCATGTGATTCAACTCCATTTAGGACTGGAAAACAAACGCTAGCTCGCCTTACAAAAACACACTCTGCTTTTGAGAAAAGAGCACTCTTCTACTCTACTGTTTTTCCTATAGGTCCAGAACAGTGAGCTTGCTCAGAACAAAAGAACTGTGCTTCCTACACACACGGCCATATCTAGTTCAATTCTGCTTAGGAAACTGAAAAGAACAGTAGATCCTCTTCAGTCCAATACACTGCACATGCTGGGAACAGACGACAGTGCTATTTGCCTTTTGTATGACAATGGGAGCACAATAGTGACTCTTTTTACCAGAAAACAACTCTTGCTCATAGGCCCAAAAACTGCATGTGATTCAACTCCATGTATGACTGGGAAACAAACGCTAGCTCGCCTTACAAGAAACAAACTCTGCTTTTTAGAAAAGAGCACTCTTCTACTCTAATGTGTTTCCTATGGGTTCCGAACAGTGAGCTTGCTCAGAAAAAAATAACTGTGCTTCCTACACACACGGGCCATATCTAGTTCAACTCTGCTTAGGAAACTGACAAGAACAGTAGCTCCTCTTCAGTCCAATACACTGTACATGCTGGGAAGAGAATCCAGTGTTATTTGCCCTGTGTATGACAGTGGGAGCGCAATAGTGACTCTTTTTACCAGAAAACAACTCTTGCTCGTACGACCAGAAAATGCATGTGATTCAACTCCCATTTAGGACTGGGAAACAAACGCTAGCTCGCCTTACAAGAAACACACTCTGTTTTTGAGAAAAGAGCACTCTTCTACTCTACTGTGTTTCCTATATGGCCAGAACAGTGAGCTTGCTCAGACCAAAGAACTGTGCTTCCTACACACACGGGCCATATATAGTTTAACTGTGCTTTGGAAACTGACAAGAACAGTAGCTCCTCTTCAGTCTAATACACTGTACTTGCTGGGAACAGACACGAGTGCTATTTGCACTGTGTATGGCAATGGGAGCACAATAGTGCCTTTCCTTACCAGAAAACAACTCTTACTCGTGGGACAAACAACTGCATGTGATTCAACTCCATTTAGGACTGGAAAACAAACGCTAGCTCGCCTTACATGAAACACACTCTGCTTTTTAGAAAAGAGCACTCTTCTACTCTAATGTGTTTCCTATGGGGTCGGAAAAGTGAGCTAGCTCAGAACAAACGAACTGTGCCTCCTACACACACGGGCCATATCTAGTTCAACTCTGCTTAGGAATCTGACAAGAACAGTAGCTCCTCTTCCGTCCCATACACATTACTTGCTGGGAACAAACGCGAGTGCTATTTGCAGTGTGTATGGCAATGGTAGTGCAATAGTGACTCTTCTTACCAGAAAACAACTCTTGTTCATAGGACAAAAAACTGCATGGGATTCAACTACATTTAGGACTGGGAAACAAACGCTAGCGCGCCTTACAAGAAACAAACTCTGCTTTTGAGAAAAGAGCACTCTTCTACTCTACTGTGTTTCCTATGGGGTCCGAACATTGAGCTTGCTCAGAACAAAAGAACTGTGCTTCCTACACACACGGGCCATATCTAGTTCAACTCTGCTTAAGAAACTGACAAGAACAGTAGCTCCTCTTCATTCCAATACACTGTACTTGCTGAGAACAGACGAGAGTGCTATTTGCACTGTGTATGGCAATGGGAACACAATAGTGACTCTTCTTACCAGAAAACAACTCTTGCTCATAGGATGAAATACTGCATGGGATTCAACTACATTTAGGACTGGGAAACAAATGCTAGCTCGCCTTAAAAGAAACACACTCTGCTTTTGAGAAAAGAGCACTCTTCTACTCTACTGTGTTTCCTATAGGGCCACAACAGTGAGCTTGCTCAAAACAAAAGAACTGTGCTTGCTACACACACGGGCCATATCTAGATCAATTCTGCTTAGGAAACTGACAAGAACAGTAGATCCTCTTAAGTCCATTACACTGTACATGCTGGGAACAGACGCCAGTGCTATTTGCCCTGTGTATGACAATGGGAGCACAATAGTGATTCTTGATACCAGAAAACAACTCTTGCTCGTAGGACCAGAAACTGCATGTGATTCAACTCCATTTAGGACTGAGAAACAAACGCTAGCTCGCCTTACAAGAAACACACTCTGCTTTTGAGAAAAGGGCACTATTCTACTCTACTGTATTTCCTCGGGGTCCGAACAGTGAGCAATTTCAGAAGAAAAGAACTGTGCTTCCTACACACACAGCCATAGCTAGTTCAATTCTGCTTAAGAAACTGACAAGAACATTAGATCCTCTTCCGTCCAATACACTGTACATGCTGGGAACAGACGCCAGTGCTATTTGCCCTGTGTATGACAATGGGAGCACAATAGTGACTCTTGATACCAGAAAAAAACTCTTGTTCGTAGGACCAGAAACTGCATGGGATTCAACTCCATTTAGGACTGGGAAACAAACATTAGCTCGTCTTACAAAAAACACACTCTGCTTTGATAAAAGAGCACTCTTCTACTCTAATGTGTTTCCTATATGGCCAGAACAGTGAGCTTGCTCAGAACAAAAGAACTGTGCTTCCCACACACGGCCATACCTAGTTCAACTCTGCTTAGGAAACTGACAAGAACAGTATATCCTCTTCAGTCCAATACAGTGTACATGCTGCGAACAGACGACAATGCTATTTGCCCTGTGTATGACAATGGGAGCACAATAGTGACTCTTCTTACCAGAAAACAACTCTTCCTCGTAGGACCAGAAAATGCATGTGATTCAACTCCATGTAGGACGGGAAAACAAACGCTAGCTCGCCTTACAAGAAACAAACTCTGCTTTTGAGAAAAGAGCACTCTTCTACTCTACGGTGTTTCCTATGGGGTCCGAACAGTCAGCTTGCTCAGAACAAAAGAACTGTGTTTCCTACACACACGGCTATATCTAGTTCAACTCTGCTTAGGAAACTGACAAGAACAGTAGCTATTCTTCAGTCCAATACACTGTACTTGCTGGGAACAGACACAAGTGGTATTTGCACTATATATGGCAATGGGAGCACAATAGTGTCTTTCCTTACCAGAAAACAACTCTTGCTCATAGGACCAGAAACTGCATGTGATTCAACTCCATTTAGGACTGGGAAACAAACGCTAGCTCGCCTTACAATAAACACACTCTGCTTTTGAGAAAAGAGCAGTATTCTAGTCTAATGTTTTTCCTATAGGGCCAGAACAGTGAGCTTGCTCAGAACAAAAGAACTGTGCTTCCTACACACACGGGCCTTATCTAGTTGATCTCTGCTTAGGAAACTGACAAGAACAGTAGCTCGTCTTCAGTCCAATACACTGTACTTGCTGGGAACTGACGCGAGTGCTATTTGCACGGTGTATGTGAATGGGAGCACAATAGTGACTTTTCTTACCAGAAAACAACTCTTGCTCGTAGGACCAGAAACTGCCTGTGATTCAACTCCATTTAGGACTGGGAAACAAATGCTAGTTCGCCTTACAAGAAACACACTCTGCTTTTGAGAAAATGGCACTCTTCTACTCTACTGTGGTTCCTATGGGGTCCGAACAGTGAGCTTGCTCAGAACAAAAGAACTGTGCTTCCTACATACATGGTCCATATCTAGTTCAACTCTGCTTAGGAAACTGACAAGAAGAGTAGCTCTTCTTCAGTCCAATACACTGTACTTGCTGGGAACAGACGCGAGTTCTATTTGCACTGTGTATGGGAATGGGAGCACAATAGTGACTTTCCTTACCAGAAAACAACTCTTGCTCATGGGACCAAAAACTGCATGTGATTCAACTCCATTTAGGACAGGGAAACAAATGCTAGCTCGTTTTACAAGAAACACACTCTGCTTTAGGGAAAAGAGCACTCATCTACTCTACTGTGTTTCCTATAGGGCCAGAAAAGTGAGCTTGCGCAGAACAAAAGAACTGTGCTTCCTATACACACGGGCCATATCTAGTTCAACTCTGCTTAGGAAACTGACAAGAACAGTAGCTCCTCTTCAGTGCAACACACTTTATTTGCTGGGAACAGACGCGAGTGCTATTTGCCCTGTGAATGGCAATGGGAGCACAATAGTGACTCTTCTTACCAGAAAACAACTCTTGCTCATAGCAAGAAATACTGCATGGGATTCAACTACATTTAGGACTTGGAAACAAACGCTAGCGCGCCTTAGAAGAAACACACTCTGCTTTTGAGAAAAGAGCACTCTTCTACTCTACTGTGTTTCCTATAGGGCCAGAACAGTGAGCTTGCTCAGAACAAAAGAACTGTGCTTCCTACACACATGGGCCATATCTAGATCAATTCTGCTTAGGAAACTGACAAAAACAGTAGATCCTCTTAAGTCCAATACACTGTACATGCTGGGAACAGATGCCAGTGCTATTTGGCCTGTGTATGACAATGGGAGCACAATAGTGACTCTTCTTACCAGAAAACAACTCTTGCTCGTAGGACCAGAAACTGCATGTGATTCAACTCCATTTAGGACTGGGAAACAAACGCTATCTTGCCTTACAAGAAACACACTATGCTTTTGAGAAAAGAGCACACTTCTACTCTACTGTGTTTCCTATATGGCCAAAACAGTGAGCTTGCTCAGAACAAAAGAACTGTGCTTCCTACACACACAGCCATATCTATTTCAATTCTGCTTCGGAAACTGACAAGAACAGTAGATCCTCTTCAGTACAATACACTGTACATGATGGGAACAAACTCCAGTGCTATTTGCCCTGTGAATGACAATCGGAGCGCAATAGTGACACTTCTAACAAGAAAACAACTCTTGCTAGTAGGACCAGAAACTGCATGTGATTCAACTCCATTTAGGACTGGGAAACAAACGCTAGCTCGCCTTACAAGAAACACACTCTACTTTTGAGAAAAGAGCACTCTTCTACTCTACTGTGTTTCCTATGGGGTCTGAACATTGAGCTTGCTCAGAAGAAAAGAACTGTGCTTCCTACACACACGGGCCTTAACTAGTTCAACTCAGCTTAGAAAACTGGCAAGAACAGTAGCTCCTCTTCAGTCCAATACACTGTACTTGCTGAAAACAGACGCGAGTGCTATTTGCACAGTGTATGGCAATGGGAGCGCAATAGTGACTCTTCTTACCAGAAAACAACTCTTGCTCGTAGGACCAGAAACTGCATGTGATTCAACTCCATTTAGGACTTGGAAACAAACGCAACTCGCCTTAAAAAAACACACTCTGCTTTGAGAAAAGAGCAGTATTCTACTCTAATATGTTTCCTATAGGGCCAGAACATTGAGCTTCCTCAGAACAAAAGAACTGTGCTTCCTACACACACGGCCATATCTAGTTCAATTCTGCTTAGGAAACTGACAAGAACAGTAGATCCTCTTCAGTCCAATACACTGTACATGCTGGGAACAGACGCCAGTGCTATTTGCCCTGTGTATGACAATGGGAGTGCAATAGTGACCTCTTCATACCAGAAAACAACTCTTGCTCGTAGAACCAGAAACTGCATGTGATTCAACTCCATTTAGGGCTGGGAAACAAATGCTAGCTTGCCTTACAAGAAATACACTCTGATTTTTGAGAAAAGAGCAGTATTCTACTCTAATGTGTTTCCTATAGGGCCAGAACAGTGAGCTTGCTCAGAACAAAAGAACTGTGCTTCCTACACACACAAGCCACATCTACTTCAACTCTGCTTAGGAAAAATTCAAGAACAATAGCTCCTCTTCAGTCCAATAAACTGTAAATGCTGGAACAGACGCCAGTGCTATTTGCCTTGTGTATGACAATGGGAGCGCAACAGTGACTCTCTTACCAGAAAACAACTCTTGATCGTAGGACCAGAAAGTGCATGTGATTCAACTCCATTTAGGACTGGGGAAAGAAACGCTAGCTGGCCTACAAGAAACACACTCTGCTTTTGAGAAAGAGCACTCTTCTACTCTAATGTGTTTCCTATATGGCCAAAACAGTGAGCTTGCTCAGAACAAAAGAACTGTGTATCCTACACACACGGGCCATGTATAGTTCAACTCTACTTAGGAAACTGACAAGAACAGTAGCTCCTCTTCATTCCAATACACTGTACTTGCTGGGAACAGACGCGAGTGCTAATTGCACTGTATATAGCAATGGGAGCACAATAGTGTCTCTTTGTACCAGAAAACAACTCTTGCTCGTAACACCAAATACTGCATGTGATTCAACTCCATTTCAGACTGGGAAACAAACGCTAGCTCGCCTTACAAGAAACACACTCTGCTTTTGAGAAAAGGGCACTCTTCTACTCTACTGTGTTTCCTATGGGATCCGAACAGTGAGCTTGCTCAGAACAAAATAACTGTGCTTCCTACACACACAGGCCATATCTAGTTCAACTCTGCATAGGAAACTGACAAGAACAGTAGCTCCTCTTCAGTCCAATACACTGTACTTTCTGGGAACAGACACGAGTGCTATTTGCACTGTGTATGGCAATGGGAGCACAATAGTGACTCTTCTTACCAGAAAACAACTCTTGCTCATAGGACCAGAAACTGCATGTGATTCAACTCCATTTAGGACTGGGAAACAAACGCTAGCTCGCCTTACCAGAAACAAACTGTGCTTCTGAGAAAAGAGCACTCTTCTACTCTACTGTGTTTCCTATAGGGCCAGAACAGTGAGCTTGCTCAGAACAAAAGAACTGTGCTTCGTACACACACGGGCCATATCTAGTTCAACTCTGCTTAGGAAACTGACAAGAACAGTAGCTTCTCTTCAGTCCAATACACTGTACTTGCAGGTCGCAGACACGAGTCCTATTTGCAGTGTGTATGGCAATGGGAGCGAAATAGTGACTCCTTTTACCAGAAAACAACTCTTGCTCGTAAAACCAAAAACGGCATGAGATTCAAATCTGTTTCTGACAGGGAAACAAACACTAGCTAGCCTTACAAGAAACACACTCTGCTTTTGAGAAAATAGCACTCTTCTACTCTACTGTGTTTCCTATGGGGTCCGAACAGTGAGCTAGCTCAGAACAAAAGAACTGTGCTTCCTACACACACGTGCCATATCTAGTTCAACTCTGCTTAGGAAACTGACAAGAGCAGTAGATCATCTTCAGTCCAATACACTGTACTTGCTGGGAACAGACGTGAGTGCTATTTCCACTGTTTATGGCAAAGGGAGCACAGTAGTGACTTTCCTTTCCAGAAAACAACTCTTGCTCGTAGGACTAGAAACTGCATGTGATTCAACTCCATTTAGGACTGGGAAACAAACACAAGCTCGCCTTACAAAAAACACACTCTACTTTTGAGAAAAGAGCACTCTTCTACTCTACTGTGTTTCCTATAGGGCCAGAAGAGTGAGCTTGCTCAGAACAAAGGAAGTGTACTTCCTGCACACACGGGCCATATCTAGTTCAACTTTGCTTAGGAAACTGACAGGAACAGTAGATCCTCTTCAGTCCAATACACTGTACATCCTGGGAACAGACGCGAGTGCTATTTGCCCTATGTATGACACAGGGAGCACAATAGTGACTCTTCTTACTAGAAAACAACTCTTGCTCGTAGGACGAGAAACTGCATGTGATTCAACTCCATTTAGGAATGGGAAACAAAAGCTAGCTCGCCTTACAAGAAACACACTCTGCTTTTGAGAAAAGAGCACTCTTCTACTCTACTTTGTTTCCTATAGGGCCAAAACAGTGAGCTTGCTCAGAACAAAAGAACTCTGCTTCCTACAAACACGGGCCATATCTTGTTTAACTCTGCTTAGAAAACTGACAAGAACAGTAGATCCTCTTCAGTCCAATACACTGTACATGCTGGGAACAGACGCCAGTGCTATTTACCCTGTGTATGACAATGGGAGCACAAAAGTGACTCTTCTTACCAGAAAACAACTCTTGCTCCTAGGATCAGAAATACATGTGATTCAACTCCATTTAGGACTGTGAAACAAATGCTAGCTAGCCTTACAAGAAATACACTCTGCTTTTGAGAAAAGAGCACTCTTCTACTCTACTGTGTTTCCTATGGGGTCCGAACAGTGAGCTTGCTCAGAGCAAAAGGACTGTGCTTCCTACAAACCCGGGCCATATCTAGTTCAACTCTGCTTAGGAAGCGGACAAGAACAGTAGCTCCTCTTCTGTCCAATACACTGTACTTGCAAAGAACAGTAGCGAATGTTGTTAGCACTGTGTATGGCAATGGGAGCACAATAGCGACTCTTCTTACCAGAAAACAACTCTTGCTCATAGGACAAGAAACTGCATGAAATTCAACTACATTTAGGACTGGGAAACAAACGCTAGCTCGTCTTACAAGAAACAAACTCTGCATCTGAGAAAAGAGCACTCTTCTACTCTTCTGTGTTGTCTATAGGACCAGAACAGTGAGCTTCCTCAGAACAAAAGAACTGTGCTTCCTACACACACGGGCCATATATAGTTCAACTCTGCTTAGGAAACTGACAAGAACAGTAGCTCCTCTTCAGTCCAATACACTGTACTTGCTGGGAACAGACGTGAGTGCTATTTGCACTGTTTATGGCAAAGGGAGCACAATAGTGACTTTCCTTACCAGAAAACATCCCTTGCTCGTAGGACCAGAAACTGCATGTGATTCAACTCCATTTAGGACTGGGAAACAAACGCTAGCTCGCCTTACAAAAAACACACTCTGCTTTTGAGAAAAGAGCACTCTTCTACTCTACTGTGTTTCCTATAGGCCAGAAGAGTGAGCTAGCTCAGAACAAAAGAACTGTGCTTCCTACACACACGGGCCATATCTAGTTCAACTCTGCTTAGGAAACTGACAAGAACAGTAGATCCTCTTCAGTCCAATACACTTTACATGCTGGGAACAGACGCCAGTTCTATTTGCCCTGTGTATGAAAATGGGGAGCGCAATAGTGTCTCTTCTTAGATAAAACAAGTCTAGCTCATAGGACCAGAAACTGCATGTGATTGAACTCAATTTAGGACTGGGAAACAAACACTAGCTCGCCTTATAAGAAACACATTCTGCTTTTGAGAAAGAGCACTCTTCTACTCTCCTGTGTTTCCTATAGGGCCAGAAGAGTGAGCTTGCTCAGAACAAAAGAAGTGTACTTCCTGCACACACGGGCCATATCTAGTTCAACATTGCTTAGAAAACTGACAAGAACAGTAGATCCTCTTCAGTCCAATACACTGTATATCCTGGGAACAGATGTGAGTGCTATTTGCCCTGTGTATGACAAAGGGAGCACAATAGTGACTCTTCTTACTCGAAAACAACTCTTGCTCGTAGGACCAGAAACTGCATGTGATTCAACTCCATTTAGGACTGGGAAACAAAAGCTAGCTCGCCTTACAAGAAACACACTCTGCTTTTGAGAAAAGAGCACTCTTCTACTATACTTTGTTTCCTATAGGGCCAAAACAGTGAGCTTGCTCAGAACAAAAGAACTGTGCTTCCTACACACACGAGCCATATCTAGTTCAACTCTGCTTAGGAAACTGACAAGAACAGTAGATCCTCTTCAGTCCAAAACACTGTACTTGCTGGGAACAGATGCGAGTGCTATTTGCCCTGTGTATAGCAAAGGGAGCACAATAGTGACTCTTCTTACCAGAAAACAACTCTTGTTCGTAGGACCAGAAACTGCATGTGATTCAACTCCATTTAGGACTGGGAAACAAACACTAGCTAGCCTTACAAGAAACACACTCTGCTTTTGAGAAAAGAGCACTCTTCTATTCTACTGTGTTTCCTATGTGGTCCGAACAGTGAGCTTGCTCAGAACAAAAGAACTGTGCTTCCTACACACACGGGCCATATCTAGTTCAACTCTGCTTAGGTAACTGTCAAGAACAGTAGATCCTCTTCAGTGCAATACCCTGTACATGCTGGGACAGACGCGAGTGCTTTTTACCCTGTGTATGGTAATGGGAGCTCAATAGTGACTCTTCTTACCAGAAAACAACTCTTTATTGTAGGACCAGAAACTGCATGTGATTCAACTCCATTTAGGACTTGGAAACAAACGCTAGTTCGCCTTAGAAGAAACACACTCTGCTTTGGAGAAAAGAGCACACTTCTACTCTACTGTGTTTCCTATAGGGCCAGAACATTGACCTTGCTCAGAACAAAAGAACTGTGCTTCCTACACACACAGGCCATATCTAGTTCAACTCTGCTTAAGAAACTGACAAGAACAGTAGCTCCTCTTCAGTCCAATACACTGTACTTGCTGGGAACAGACGCGAGTGCTATTTGCACTGTGTATGGCAAAGGGAGCACAATAATGACTTTCCTTTCCAGAAAACAACTCTTGCTCGTAGGACTAGAAACTGCATGTGATTCAACTCCATTTAGGACTGGGAAACAAACGCAAGCTCCCCTTACAAGAAGCACACTCTGCTTTTGAGAAAAGAGCACTCTTCTACTCTACCGTGTTTCCTATAGGGCCAGAACAGTGAGCTTGCTCAGAACAAAAGAACTGTGCTTCCTACACACACGGCCATATCTAGTTCAATTCTGCTTAGGAAACTGACAAGAACAGTAGATCCTCTTCAGTCCAATACTCTGTACATGCTGGGAACCGACACGTGTGCTATTTGCCCTCTGTATGACAATGGGAGCACAATAGTGACTCTTCTTACCAGAAAACAACTCTTGCTCGTAGGACCAGAAACTGCATGTGATTCAACTCCATGTATGACTGGGAAACAAACACTAGCTCGCCTTACAAGAAACAAACTCTGCTTTTTAGGAAAGAGCACTCTTCTACTCTACTGTGTTTCCTATAGGGCCAGAACATTGAGCTTGCTCAGAACAAAAGAACTGTGCTTCCTACACACACAGGCCATATCTAGTTCAACTCTGCTTAGGAAACTGACAAGAACAGTAGCTCCTCTTCATTCCAATACACTGTACTTGCTGGGAACAGACGCGAGTGCTATTTGCACTGTGTATGGCAATGGGAACAAAATAGTGACTCTTCTTACCAGAAAACAACTCTTGCTCATAGGACGAAATACTGCATGGGATTCAACTACATTTAGGACCTGGAAACAAATGCTACCTCGCCTTACAAGAAACACACTCTGCTTTTGAGAAAAGAGCACTCTTCTACTCTACTGTGTTTCCTATAGGGCCAGAACAGTGAGCTTGCTCAAAACAAAAGAATTGTGCTTCCTACAAACACGGGCCATATCTAGATCAATTCTGCTTAGGAAACTGACAAGAACAGTAGATCCTCTTAAGTCCAATACACTGTACATGCTGGGAACAGATGCCAGTGCTATATGCCCTGTATATGACAATGGGAGCTCACTAGTGACTCTTCTTACCAGAAAACAACATTTGCTCGTAGGACCAGAAACTGCATGTGATTCAACTCCATTTAGGACTGAGAAACAAACGCTAGCTCGCCTTACAATAAACACACTCTGCTTTTGAGAAAAGGGCACTCTTCTACTCTACTGTATTTCCTCTGGGGTCTGAACAGTGAGCTTGCTCAGAAGAAAAGAACTGTGCTTCCTACACACACGGACCATAGCTAGTTCAATTCTGCTTAGGAAACTGACAAGAACAGTAGATCCTCTTCTGTCCAATACACTGTACATGCTGGGAGCACTCGCCAGTGCTATGTGCCCTGTGTATGACAATGGGAGCACAATAGTGACTCTTGATACCAGAAAACAACTCTTGCTCGTAGGACCAGAAACTGCATGGGATTCAACTCCATTTAGGACTGGGAAACAAACGCTAGCTCGCCTTACAAGAAACACACTCTGCTTTTGAGAAAAGAGCATTATTCTAGTCTAATGTGTTTCCTATAGGGTCAGAACAGTGAGCTTGCTCAGAACAAAAGAACTGTGCTTCCTACACACACGGCCATAGCTAGTTCAATTCTGCTTAGGAAACTGACAAGAACAGTAGATCCTCTTCAGTCCAATACACTGTACATGCTGGGAACAGACGACAGTGCTATTTGCCCTTTGTATGACAAAGGGAGCGCAATAGTGACTCTTCTTACTAGAAAACAACTCGTGCTCGAAGGACCAGAAACTGCATGTGATTCAACTCCATTTAGGACTGGGAAACAAACACTAGCTAGCCTTACAAGAAACACACTCTGCTTTTGAGAAAAGAGCACTCTTCTATTCTACTGTGTTTCCTATGTGGTCCGAACAGTGAGCTTGCTCAGAACAAAAGAACTGTGCTTCCTACACACACGGGCCATATCTAGTTCAACTCTGCTTAGGTAACTGTCAAGAACAGTAGATCCTCTTCAGTGCAATACCCTGTACATGCTGGGACAGACGCGAGTGCTTTTTACCCTGTGTATGGTAATGGGAGCTCAATAGTGACTCTTCTTACCAGAAAACAACTCTTTATTGTAGGACCAGAAACTGCATGTGATTCAACTCCATTTAGGACTTGGAAACAAACGCTAGTTCGCCTTAGAAGAAACACACTCTGCTTTGGAGAAAAGAGCACACTTCTACTCTACTGTGTTTCCTATAGGGCCAGAACATTGACCTTGCTCAGAACAAAAGAACTGTGCTTCCTACACACACAGGCCATATCTAGTTCAACTCTGCTTAAGAAACTGACAAGAACAGTAGCTCCTCTTCAGTCCAATACACTGTACTTGCTGGGAACAGACGCGAGTGCTATTTGCACTGTGTATGGCAAAGGGAGCACAATAGTGACTTTCCTTTCCAGAAAACAACTCTTGCTCGTAGGACTAGAAACTGCATGTGATTCAACTCCATTTAGGACTGGGAAACAAACGCAAGCTCCCCTTACAAGAAGCACACTCTGCTTTTGAGAAAAGAGCACTCTTCTACTCTACCGTGTTTCCTATAGGGCCAGAACAGTGAGCTTGCTCAGAACAAAAGAACTGTGCTTCCTACACACACGGCCATATCTAGTTCAATTCTGCTTAGGAAACTGACAAGAACAGTAGATCCTCTTCAGTCCAATACTCTGTACATGCTGGGAACCGACACGTGTGCTATTTGCCCTTTGTATGACAATGGGAGCACAATAGTGACTCTTCTTACCAGAAAACAACTCTTGCTCGTAGGACCAGAAACTGCATGTGATTCAACTCCATGTATGACTGGGAAACAAACACTAGCTCGCCTTACAAGAAACAAACTCTGCTTTTTAGGAAAGAGCACTCTTCTACTCTACTGTGTTTCCTATAGGGCCAGAACATTGAGCTTGCTCAGAACAAAAGAACTGTGCTTCCTACACACACAGGCCATATCTAGTTCAACTCTGCTTAGGAAACTGACAAGAACAGTAGCTCCTCTTCATTCCAATACACTGTACTTGCTGGGAACAGACGCGAGTGCTATTTGCACTGTGTATGGCAATGGGAACAAAATAGTGACTCTTCTTACCAGAAAACAACTCTTGCTCATAGGACGAAATACTGCATGGGATTCAACTACATTTAGGACCTGGAAACAAATGCTACCTCGCCTTACAAGAAACACACTCTGCTTTTGAGAAAAGAGCACTCTTCTACTCTACTGTGTTTCCTATAGGGCCAGAACAGTGAGCTTGCTCAAAACAAAAGAATTGTGCTTCCTACAAACACGGGCCATATCTAGATCAATTCTGCTTAGGAAACTGACAAGAACAGTAGATCCTCTTAAGTCCAATACACTGTACATGCTGGGAACAGATGCCAGTGCTATATGCCCTGTATATGACAATGGGAGCTCACTAGTGACTCTTCTTACCAGAAAACAACATTTGCTCGTAGGACCAGAAACTGCATGTGATTCAACTCCATTTAGGACTGAGAAACAAACGCTAGCTCGCCTTACAAGAAACACACTCTGCTTTTGAGAAAAGGGCACTCTTCTACTCTACTGTATTTCCTCTGGGGTCCGAACAGTGAGCTTGCTCAGAAGAAAAGAACTGTGCTTCCTACACACACGGCCATAGCTAGTTCAATTCTGCTTAGGAAACTGACAAGAACAGTAGATCCTCTTCTGTCCAATACACTGTACATGCTGGGAGCACTCGCCAGTGCTATGTGCCCTGTGTATGACAATGGGAGCACAATAGTGACTCTTGATACCAGAAAACAACTCTTGCTCGTAGGACCAGAAACTGCATGGGATTCAACTCCATTTAGGACTGGGAAACAAACGCTAGCTCGCCTTACAAGAAACACACTCTGCTTTTGAGAAAAGAGCATTATTCTAGTCTAATGTGTTTCCTATAGGGTCAGAACAGTGAGCTTGCTCAGAACAAAAGAACTGTGCTTCCTACACACACGGCCATAGCTAGTTCAATTCTGCTTAGGAAACTGACAAGAACAGTAGATCCTCTTCAGTCCAATACACTGTACATGCTGGGAACAGACGACAGTGCTATTTGCCCTTTGTATGACAAAGGGAGCGCAATAGTGACTCTTCTTACTAGAAAACAACTCGTGCTCGAAGGACCAGAAACTGCATGTGATTCAACTCCATTTAGGACTGGGAAACAAAAGCTAGCTCGCCTTACAAGAAACACACTCTGCTTTTGAGAAAAGAGCACTCTTCTATTCTACTGTGTTTCCTATGTGGTCCGAACAGTGAGCTTGCTCAGAACAAAAGAACTGTGCTTCCTACACACACGGGCCATATCTAGTTCAACTCTGCTTAGGTAACTGTCAAGAACAGTAGATCCTCTTCAGTGCAATACCCTGTACATGCTGGGACAGACGCGAGTGCTTTTTACCCTGTGTATGGTAATGGGAGCTCAATAGTGACTCTTCTTACCAGAAAACAACTCTTTATTGTAGGACCAGAAACTGCATGTGATTCAACTCCATTTAGGACTTGGAAACAAACGCTAGTTCGCCTTAGAAGAAACACACTCTGCTTTGGAGAAAAGAGCACACTTCTACTCTACTGTGTTTCCTATAGGGCCAGAACATTGACCTTGCTCAGAACAAAAGAACTGTGCTTCCTACACACACAGGCCATATCTAGTTCAACTCTGCTTAAGAAACTGACAAGAACAGTAGCTCCTCTTCAGTCCAATACACTGTACTTGCTGGGAACAGACGCGAGTGCTATTTGCACTGTGTATGGCAAAGGGAGCACAATAGTGACTTTCCTTTCCAGAAAACAACTCTTGCTCGTAGGACTAGAAACTGCATGTGATTCAACTCCATTTAGGACTGGGAAACAAACGCAAGCTCCCCTTACAAGAAGCACACTCTGCTTTTGAGAAAAGAGCACTCTTCTACTCTACCGTGTTTCCTATAGGGCCAGAACAGTGAGCTTGCTCAGAACAAAAGAACTGTGCTTCCTACACACACGGCCATATCTAGTTCAATTCTGCTTAGGAAACTGACAAGAACAGTAGATCCTCTTCAGTCCAATACTCTGTACATGCTGGGAACCGACACGTGTGCTATTTGCCCTTTGTATGACAATGGGAGCACAATAGTGACTCTTCTTACCAGAAAACAACTCTTGCTCGTAGGACCAGAAACTGCATGTGATTCAACTCCATGTATGACTGGGAAACAAACACTAGCTCGCCTTACAAGAAACAAACTCTGCTTTTTAGGAAAGAGCACTCTTCTACTCTACTGTGTTTCCTATAGGGCCAGAACATTGAGCTTGCTCAGAACAAAAGAACTGTGCTTCCTACACACACAGGCCATATCTAGTTCAACTCTGCTTAGGAAACTGACAAGAACAGTAGCTCCTCTTCATTCCAATACACTGTACTTGCTGGGAACAGACGCGAGTGCTATTTGCACTGTGTATGGCAATGGGAACAAAATAGTGACTCTTCTTACCAGAAAACAACTCTTGCTCATAGGACGAAATACTGCATGGGATTCAACTACATTTAGGACCTGGAAACAAATGCTACCTCGCCTTACAAGAAACACACTCTGCTTTTGAGAAAAGAGCACTCTTCTACTCTACTGTGTTTCCTATAGGGCCAGAACAGTGAGCTTGCTCAAAACAAAAGAATTGTGCTTCCTACAAACACGGGCCATATCTAGATCAATTCTGCTTAGGAAACTGACAAGAACAGTAGATCCTCTTAAGTCCAATACACTGTACATGCTGGGAACAGATGCCAGTGCTATATGCCCTGTATATGACAATGGGAGCTCACTAGTGACTCTTCTTACCAGAAAACAACATTTGCTCGTAGGACCAGAAACTGCATGTGATTCAACTCCATTTAGGACTGAGAAACAAACGCTAGCTCGCCTTACAAGAAACACACTCTGCTTTTGAGAAAAGGGCACTCTTCTACTCTACTGTATTTCCTCTGGGGTCCGAACAGTGAGCTTGCTCAGAAGAAAAGAACTGTGCTTCCTACACACACGGCCATAGCTAGTTCAATTCTGCTTAGGAAACTGACAAGAACAGTAGATCCTCTTCTGTCCAATACACTGTACATGCTGGGAGCACTCGCCAGTGCTATGTGCCCTGTGTATGACAATGGGAGCACAATAGTGACTCTTGATACCAGAAAACAACTCTTGCTCGTAGGACCAGAAACTGCATGGGATTCAACTCCATTTAGGACTGGGAAACAAACGCTAGCTCGCCTTACAAGAAACACACTCTGCTTTTGAGAAAAGAGCAGTATTCTAGTCTAATGTGTTTCCTATAGGGTCAGAACAGTGAGCTTGCTCAGAACAAAAGAACTGTGCTTCCTACACACACGGCCATAGCTAGTTCAATTCTGCTTAGGAAACTGACAAGAACAGTAGATCCTCTTCAGTCCAATACACTGTACATGCTGGGAACAGACGACAGTGCTATTTGCCCTTTGTATGACAAAGGGAGCGCAATAGTGACTCTTCTTACTAGAAAACAACTCGTGCTCGAAGGACCAGAAACTGCATGTGATTCAACTCCATTTAGGACTGGGAAACAAAAGCTAGCTCGCCTTACAAGAAACACACTCTGCTTTTGAGAAAAGAGCACTCTTCTACACTACTTTGTTTCCTATAGGGCCAAAACAGTGAGCTTGCTCAGAACAAAAGAACTGTGCTTCCTACACACCCGGGCCATATATAGTTCAACTCTGCTTAGGAAACTGACAAGAACAGTAGATCCTCTTCAGTCCAATACACTGTACTTGCTGGGAACAGATGCGAGTGCTATTTGCCCTGTGTATAGCAAAGGGAGCACAATAGTGACTCTTCTTACCAGAAAACAACTCTTGCTCGTAGGACCAGAAACTGCATGGGATTCAACTCCATTTAGGACTGGGAAACAAACGCTAGCTCGCCTTACAAGAAACACACTCTGCTTTTGAGAAAAGAACACTCTTCTACTCTACTGTGTTTCCTATGGGGTCCGAACAGTGAGCTTACTCAGAACAAAAGAGCTGTGCTTCCTACACACACGGGCCGTATCTAGTTCAACTCTGCTTAGGAAACTGACAAGAACAGTAGCTCCTCTTCTGTCCAATACACTGTACTTGCTAAGAACAGTAGCGAGTGTTGTTTGTACTGTGTATGGCAATAGGAGCACAATAGTGACTCTTCTTACCAGAAAACAACTCTTGCTCATAGGACAAGAAACTGCATGTAATTCAACTTCATTTAGGACTGGGAAACAAACGCTAGCTCACCTTACAAGAAACGCACTCTGCTTTGAGAAAAGAGCACTCCTCTACTCTACTGTGTTTCCTGTAGGACCAAAAGAGTGATTTTGCTCAGAACAAAAGAACTGTGCTTCCTACACACATGGGCCATATCTCATTCAACTCTGCTTAGGAACCTGCCAAGAACAGTAGCTCCTCTTCAGTCCAATACACTGTACTTGCTGGGAACAGACATGAGTGCTATTTGCACTGTTTATGGCAAAGGGAGCACAATAGTGACTTTCCTTACCAGAAAACATCCCTTGTTCGTAGGACCAGAAACTGCATGTGATTCAACTCCATTTTGGACTGGGAAACAAATGCTAGCTCGCCTTACAAGAAACACACTCTGCTTTTGAGAAAAGAGCACTCTTCTATTCTACTGTGTTTCCTATGGGGTCCGAACAGTGAGCTTGCTCAGAACAAAAGAACTGTGTTTCCTACACACACGGGCCATATCTAGTTCAACTCTGCTTAGGAAACTGACAAGAACAGTAGATCATCTTCAGTGCAATACACTGTACATGCTGGGAACAGACGCGAGTCCTATTTGCACTGTGTATGGCAATGGGAGCGAAAGAGTGACTCCTCTTACCAGAAAACAACTCTTGCTCGTAGGACCAGAAACTCATGAGATTCAAATCTGTTTCTGACTGGGAAACAAACACTAGCTAGCCTTACAAGAAACACACTCTGCTTTTGAGAAAAGAGCACTCTTCTACTCTACTGTGTTTCCTATGTGGTCCGAACAGTGAGCTAGCTCCGAACAAAAGAACTGTGCTTCCTACACACACGGGCCATATCTAGTTCAACTCTGCTTAGGTAACTGTCAAGAACAGTAGATCCTCTTCAGTGGAATACCCTGTACATGCTGGCAACAGACGCGAGTGCTATTTACCCTGTGTATGGTAATGGGAGCTCAATAGTGACTCTTCTTACCAGAAAACAACTCTTTCTTGTAGGACCAGAAACTGCATGTGATTCAACTCCATTTAGGACTTGGAAACAAACGCTAGTTCGCCTTAGAAGAAACACACTCTGCTTTGGAGAAAAGAGCACACTTCTACTCTACTGTGTTTCCTATAGGGCCAGAACAGTGAGCTTGCTCAGAACAAAAGAACTGTGCTTCCTAAACACACGGGCCATATCTAGTTCAACTCTGCTTAGGAAACTGACAAGAACAGTAGATCCTCTTCAGTCCAATACACTGTACTTGCTGGGAACAGATGAGAGTGCTATTTGCCCTGTATATAGCAAAAGGAGCACAATAGTGACTCTTCTTACCAGAAAACAACTCTTGCTCGTAGGACCAGAAACTGCATGGGATTCAACTCCATTTAGGACTGGGAAACAAACGCTAGCTCGCCTTACAAGAAACACACTCTGCTTTTGAGAAAAGAGCACTCTTCTACTCTACTGTGTTTCCTATGGGGTCCGAACAGTGAGCTTACTCAGAACAAAAGAACTGTGCTTCCTACACACACGGGCCATATCTAGTTCAACTCTGCTTAGGAAACTGACAAGAACAGTAGCTCCTCTTCTGTCCAATACACTGTACTTGCAAAGAACAGTAGCGAGTGTTGTTTGTACTGTGTATGGCAATAGGAGCACAATAGTGACTCTTCTTACCAGAAAACAACTCTTGCTCATAGGACAAGAAACTGCATGTAATTCAACTCCATTTAGGACTGGGAAACAAACGCTAGCTCACCTTACAAGAAACAAACTCTGCTTTTTAGGAAAGAGCACTCTTCTACTCTAATGTGTTTCCTATGGGGTCCGAACAGTGAGCATGCTCAGAACAAAATAACTGTGTTTCCTACACACACGGGCCATATCTAGTTCAACTCTGCTTAGGAACCTGCCAAGAACAGTAGCTCCTCTTCATTCCAATACACTGTACTTGCTGGGAACAGACGCGAGTGCTATTTGCACTGTGTATGGCAATGGGAACAAAATAGTGACTCTTCTTACCAGAAAACAACTCTTGCTCATAGGACGAAATACTGCATGGGATTCAACTACATTTAGGACCTGGAAACAAATGCTACCTCGCCTTACAAGAAACACACTCTGCTTTTGAGAAAAGAGCACTCTTCTACTCTACTGTGTTTCCTATAGGGCCAGAACAGTGAGCTTGCTCAAAACAAAAGAATTGTGCTTCCTACACACACGGGCCATATCTAGATCAATTCTGCTTAGGAAACTGACAAGAACAGTAGATCCTCTTAAGTCCAATACACTGTACATGCTGGGAACAGATGCCACTGCTATATGCCCTGTGTATGACAATGGGAGCTCACTAGTGACTCTTCTTACCAGAAAACAACTCTTGCTCGTAGGACCAGACTGCATGTGATTCAACTCCATTTAGGACTGAGAAACAAACGCTAGCTCGCCTTACAAGAAACACACTCTGCTTTTGAGAAAAGGGCACTCTTCTACTCTACTGTATTTCCTCTGGGGTTTGAACAGTGAGCTTGCTCAGAAGAAAAGAACTGTGCTTCCTACACACACGGCCATGGCTAGTTCAATTCTGCTTAGGAAACTGACAAGAACAGTAGATCCTCTTCCGTCCAATACACAGTACATGCTGGGAGCACTCGCCATTGCTATTTGCCCTGTGTATGACATTGGGAGCACAATAGTGACTCTTGATACCAGAAAACAACTCTTGCTCATAGGACCAGAAACTGCATGGGATTCAACTCCATTTAGGACTGGGAAACAAACGCTAGCTCGCCTTACAAGAAACACACTCTGCTTTTGAGAAAAGAGCACTCTTCTACTCTACTGTGTTTCCTTAGGTGTCCGAACAGTGATCTTGTTCAGAACAAAAGAACTGTGCTTCCTACACACACGGCCATATCTAGTTCAATTCTGCTTAGGAACCTGACAAGAACAGTAGATCCTCTTCAGTCCAATACACTGTACTTGCTAGGAACAGACGCCAGTGCTTTTTGTCCTGTGTATGGCAATGGCAGCTCAATAGTGACTCTTCTTACCAGAAGAAATTCTTGCTTGTAGGACTAGAAACTGCATGTGATTCCACTCCATTTAGGACTGGGAAACAAACGGTAGCTTGCCTTACAAGAAGCACTCTCTGCTTTACATAAAGAGCACTCTTCTACTCTACTGTGTTTCCTATGGGGTCCAAACAGTGAGCTTGCTCAGAACAAAAGAACTGTGCTTCCTACACACACGGACCATATCTAGTTCAACTCTGCTTAGTAAACTGACAAGAAGAGTAGCTCCTATTCAGTCCAATACACTGTACTTGCTGGGGCAAGATGCGAGTGCTATTTGCCTTGTGAAGGGCAATGGGAGCACAATAGTGACTTTCCTTACCAGAAAACAACTCTTGTTCATAGGACCAGAAACTGCATGTAATTCAACTCCATTTAGGACTAGGAAACAAACGCTAGCTCGCCTTACAAAAACACACTCTGCTTTTGAGAAAAGAGCACTCAACTACTCTATTGTGTTTCCTATAGGGCCAGAAGAGTGAATTTGCTCAGAACATAAGAACTGTGCTTCCTACACACACGGGCCATATCTAGTTCAACTCTGCTTAGGAAACTGACAAGAACAGTAGCTCCTCTTCAGTCTGATACACTGTACTTGCTGGGAACAGACGCGAGAGCTATTTGCAATGTGTATGGCAAGGGGAGCGCAATAGTGACTTTCCTTACCAGTAAACAACTCTTGCTCGTAGGACCAGAAACTGCATGTGGTTCAGCTCCATTTAGAACTGGGAAACAAACGCTAGCTCGCCTTACAAGAAACACACTCTCCTTTTAGAAAAGAGCACTCTTCTACTCTACTGTGTTTCCTATGGTGTCCGAACAGTGAGCTTGCTCAGAACAAAAGAACTGTGATTCCTACACACACGGGCCATTTCTAGTTCAACTCTGCTTAGGAAACTGACAAGAAGAGTAGATCCTCTTCAGTCCAATACACTGTATTTGCGGGGAACAGACGCAAGTGCTATTTGCACTGTGTATGGCAATTGGAGCCCAATAGTGACTCTTCTTACCATAAAACAACTCTTGCTTGTAGGACCAGAAACTGCATGTGATTCAACTCCATTTAGGACTTGGAAACAAACGCTAGTTCGCCTTAGAAGAAACACACTCTGCTTTGGAGAAAAGAGCACACTTCTACTCTACTGTGTTTCCTATAGGGCCAGAACATTGAGCTTGCTCAGAACAAAAGAACTGTGCTTCCTACACACACAGGCCATATCTAGTTCAACTCTGCTTAGGAAACTGACAAGAACAGTAGCTCCTCTTCAGTCCAATACACTGTACTTGCTGGGAACAGACGCGAGTGCTATTTGCACTGTGTAAGCAAAGGGAGCACAATAGTGACTTTCCTTTCCAGAAAATAACTCTTGCTCGTAGGACTAGAAACTGCATGTGATTCAACTCCATTTAGGACTGGGAAACAAACGCAAGCTCGCCTTACAAGAAGCACACTCTGCTTTTGAGAAAAGAGCACTCTTCTACTCTACCGTGTTTCCTATAGGGCCAGAACAGTGAGCTTGCTCAGAACAAAATAACTGTGCTTCCTACACACACGGCCATATCTAGTTCAATTCTGCTTAGGAAACTGACAAGAACAGTAGATCCTCTTCAGTCCAATACACTGTACATGCTGGGAACCGACGCGTGTGCTATTTGCCATTTGTATGACAATGGGAGCACAATAGTGACTCTTCTTACCAGAAAACAACTCTTGCTCGTAGGACCAGAAACTGCATGTGATTCAACTCCATGTATGACTGGGAAACAAACACTAGCTCGCCTTACAAGAAACAAACTCTGCTTTTTAGGAAAGAGCACTCTTCTACTCTAATGTGTTTCCTATGTGGTCCCAACAGTGAGCATGCTCAGAACAAAATAACTGTGTTTCCTACACACACGGGCCATATCTAGTTCAACTCTCCTTAGGAAACTGACAAGAACAGTAGCTCCTCTTCATTCCAATACACTGTACTTGCTGGGAACAGACGCAAGTGCTATTTGCACTGTGTATGGCAATGGGAACAAAATAGTGACTCTTCTTACCAGAAAACAACTCTTGCTCATAGGACGAAATACTGCATGGGATTCAACTACATTTAGGACCTGGAAACAAATGCTACCTCGCCTTACAAGAAACACACTCTGCTTTTGAGAAAAGAGCACTCTTCTACTCTACTGTGTTTCCTATAGGGCCAGAACAGTGAGCTTGCTCAAAACAAAAGAATTGTGCTTCCTACAAACACGGGCCATATCTAGATCAATTCTGCTTAGGAAACTGACAAGAACAGTAGATCCTCTTAAGTCCAATACACTGTACATGCTGGGAACAGATGCCAGTGCTATATGCCCTGTATATGACAATGGGAGCTCACTAGTGACTCTTCTTACCAGAAAAAAACATTTGCTCGTAGGACCAGAAACTGCATGTGATTCAACTCCATTTAGGACTGAGAAACAAACGCTAGCTTGCCTTACAAGAAACACACTCTGCTTTTGAGAAAAGGGCACTCTTCTACTCTACTGTATTTCCTCTGGGGTCCGAACAGTGAGCTTGCTCAGAAGAAAAGAACTGTGCTTCCTACACACACGGCCATAGCTAGTTCAATAATGCTTAGGAAACTGACAAGAACAGTAGATCCTCTTCCGTCCAATACACTGTACATGCTGGGAGCACTCGCCAGTGCTATGTGCCCTGTGTATGACAATGGGAGCACAATAGTGACTCTTGATACCAGAAAACAACTCTTGCTCGTAGGACCAGAAACTGCATGGGATTCAACTCCATTTAGGACTGGGAAACAAACGCTAGCTCGCCTTACAAGAAACACACTCTGCTTTTGAGAAAAGAGCAGTATTCTAGTCTAATGTGTTTCCTATAGGGTCAGAACAGTGAGCTTGCTCAGAACAAAAGAACTGTGCTTCCTACACACACGGCCATAGCTAGTTCAATTCTGCTTAGGAAACTGACAAGAACAGTAGATCCTCTTCAGTCCAATACACTGTACATGCTGGGAACAGACGACAGTGCTATTTGCCCTTTGTATGACAAAGGGAGCGCAATAGTGACTCTTCTTACTAGAAAACAACTCGTGCTCGAAGGACCAGAAACTGCATGTGATTCAACTCCATTTAGGACTGGGAAACAAAAGCTAGCTCGCCTTACAAGAAACACACTCTGCTTTTGAGAAAAGAGCACTCTTCTACACTACTTTGTTTCCTATAGGGCCAAAACAGTGAGCTTGCTCAGAACAAAAGAACTGTGCTTCCTACACACCCGGGCCATATATAGTTCAACTCTGCTTAGGAAACTGACAAGAACAGTAGATCCTCTTCAGTCCGATACACTGTACTTGCTGGGAACAGATGCGAGTGCTATTTGCCCTGTGTATAGCAAAGGGAGCACAATAGTGACTCTTCTTACCAGAAAACAACTCTTGCTCGTAGGACCAGAAACTGCATGGGATTCAACTCCATTTAGGACTGGGAAACAAACGCTAGCTCGCCTTACAAGAAACACACTCTGCTTTTGAGAAAAGAACACTCTTCTACTCTACTGTGTTTCCTATGGGGTCCGAACAGTGAGCTTACTCAGAACAAAAGAGCTGTGCTTTCTACACACACGGGCCGTATCTAGTTCAACTCTGCTTAGGAAACTGACAAGAACAGTAGCTCCTCTTCTGTCCAATACACTGTACTTGCTAAGAACAGTAGCGAGTGTTGTTTGTACTGTGTATGGCAATAGGAGCACAATAGTGACTCTTCTTACCAGAAAACAACTCTTGCTCATAGGACAAGAAACTGCATGTAATTCAACTTCATTTAGGACTGGGAAACAAACGCTAGCTCACCTTACAAGAAACGCACTCTGCTTTGAGAAAAGAGCACTCCTCTACTCTACTGTGTTTCCTATAGGACCAAAAGAGTGATTTTGCTCAGAACAAAAGAACTGTGCTTCCTACACACATGGGCCATATCTCATTCAACTCTGCTTAGGAACCTGCCAAGAACAGTAGCTCCTCTTCAGTCCAATACACTGTACTTGCTGGGAACAGACATGAGTGCTATTTGCACTGTTTATGGCAAAGGGAGCACAATAGTGACTTTCCTTACCAGAAAACATCCCTTGTTCGTAGGACCAGAAACTGCATGTGATTCAACTCCATTTTGGACTGGGAAACAAATGCTAGCTCGCCTTACAAGAAACACACTCTGCTTTTGAGAAAAGAGCACTCTTCTATTCTACTGTGTTTCCTATGGGGTCCGAACAGTGAGCTTGCTCAGAACAAAAGAACTGTGTTTCCTACACACACGGGCCATATCTAGTTCAACTCTGCTTAGGAAACTGACAAGAACAGTAGATCATCTTCAGTGCAATACACTGTACATGCTGGGAACAGACGCGAGTCCTATTTGCACTGTGTATGGCAATGGGAGCGAAAGAGTGACTCCTCTTACCAGAAAACAACTCTTGCTCGTAGGACCAGAAACTCATGAGATTCAAATCTGTTTCTGACTGGGAAACAAACACTAGCTAGCCTTACAAGAAACACACTCTGCTTTTGAGAAAAGAGCACTCTTCTACTCTACTGTGTTTCCTATGTGGTCCGAACAGTGAGCTAGCTCCGAACAAAAGAACTGTGCTTCCTACGCACACGGGCCATATCTAGTTCAACTCTGCTTAGGTAACTGTCAAGAACAGTAGATCCTCTTCAGTGGAATACCCTGTACATGCTGGCAACAGACGCGAGTGCTATTTACCCTGTGTATGGTAATGGGAGCTCAATAGTGACTCTTCTTACCAGAAAACAACTCTTTCTTGTAGGACCAGAAACTGCATGTGATTCAACTCCATTTAGGACTTGGAAACAAACGCTAGTTCGCCTTAGAAGAAACACACTCTGCTTTGGAGAAAAGAGCACACTTCTACTCTACTGTGTTTCCTATAGGGCCAGAACAGTGAGCTTGCTCAGAACAAAAGAACTGTGCTTCCTACACACACGGGCCATATCTAGTTCAACTCTGCTTAGGAAACTGACAAGAACAGTAGATCCTCTTCAGTCCAATACACTGTACTTGCTGGGAACAGATGAGAGTGCTATTTGCCCTGTGTATAGCAAAGGGAGCACAATAGTGACTCTTCTTACCAGAAAACAACTCTTGCTCGTAGGACCAGAAACTGCATGGGATTCAACTCCATTTAGGACTGGGAAACAAACGCTAGCTCGCCTTACAAAAAACACACTCTGCTTTTGAGAAAAGAGCACTCTTCTACTCTACTGTGTTTCCTATGGGGTCCGAACAGTGAGCTTACTCAGAACAAAAGAACTGTGCTTCCTACACACACGGGCCATATCTAGTTCAACTCTGCTTAGGAAACTGACAAGAACAGTAGCTCCTCTTCTGTCCAATACACTGTACTTGCAAAGAACAGTAGCGAGTGTTGTTTGTACTGTGTATGGCAATAGGAGCACAATAGTGACTCTTCTTACCAGAAAACAACTCTTGCTCATAGGACAAGAAACTGCATGTAATTCAACTCCATTTAGGACTGGGAAACAAACGCTAGCTCACCTTACAAGAAACAAACTCTGCTTTTTAGGAAAGAGCACTCTTCTACTCTAATGTGTTTCCTATGGGGTCTGAACAGTGAGCATGCTCAGAACAAAATAACTGTGTTTCCTACACACGGGCCATATCTAGTTCAACTCTGCTTAGGAACCTGCCAAGAACAGTAGCTCCTCTTCATTCCAATACACTGTACTTGCTGGGAACAGACGCGAGTGCTATTTGCACTGTGTATGGCAATGGGAACAAAATAGTGACTCTTCTTACCAGAAAACAACTCTTGCTCAGAGGACGAAATACTGCATGGGATTCAACTACATTTAGGACCTGGAAACAAATGCTACCTCGCCTTACAAGAAACACACTCTGCTTTTGAGAAAAGAGCACTCTTCTACTCTACTGTGTTTCCTATAGGGCCAGAACAGTGAGCTTGCTCAAAACAAAAGAATTGTGCTTCCTACACACACGGGCCATATCTAGATCAATTCTGCTTAGGAAACTGACAAGAACAGTAGATCCTCTTAAGTCCAATACAATGTACATGCTGGGATCAGATGCCAGTGCTATATGCCCTGTGTATGACAATGGGAGCTCACTAGTGACTCTTCTTACCAGAAAACAACTCTTGCTCGTAGGACCAGACTGCATGTGATTCAACTCCATTTAGGACTGAGAAACAAATGCTAGCTCGCCTTACAAGAAACACACTCTGCTTTTGAGAAAAGGGCACTCTTCTACTCTACTGTATTTCCTCTGGGGTTTGAACAGTGAGCTTGCTCAGAAGAAAAGAACTGTGCTTCCTACACACACGGCCATGGCTAGTTCAATTCTGCTTAGGAAACTGACAAGAACAGTAGATCCTCTTCCGTCCAATACACAGTACATGCTGGGAGCACTCGCCATTGCTATTTGCCCTGTGTATGACATTGGGAGCACAATAGTGACTCTTGATACCAGAAAACAACTCTTGCTCGTAGGACCAGAAACTGCATGGGATTCAACTCCATTTAGGACTGGGAAACAAACGCTAGCTCGCCTTACAAGAAACACACTCTGCTTTTGAGAAAAGAGCACTCTTCTACTCTACTGTGTTTCCTTAGGTGTCCGAACAGTGATCTTGTTCAGAACAAAAGAACTGTGCTTCCTACACACACGGCCATATCTAGTTCAATTCTGCTTAGGAACCTGACAAGAACAGTAGATCCTCTTCAGTCCAATACACTGTACTTGCTGGGAACAGACACCAGTGCTTTTTGTCCTGTGTATGGCAATGGCAGCGCAATAGTGACTCTTCTTACCAGAAAAAACTCTTGCTTGTAGGACTAGAAACTGCATGTGATTCCACTCCATTTAAGACTGGGAAACAAACGGTAGCTTGCCTTACAAGAAGCACACTCTGCTTTACATAAAAGAGCACTCTTCTACTCTACTGTGTTTCCTATGGGGTCCAAACAGTGAGCTTGCTCAGAACAAAAGAACTGTTCTTCCTACACACACGGACCATATCTAGTTCAACTCTGCTTAGTAAACTGACAAGAAGAGTAGCTCCTATTCAATCCAATACACTGTACTTGCTGGGACAAGATGCGAGGGCTATTTGCCTTGTGAAGGGCAATGGGAGCACAATAGTGACTTTCCTTACCAGAAAACAACTCTTGTTCATAGGACCAGAAACTGCATGTAATTCAACTCCATTTAGGACTAGGAAACAAACGCTAGCTCGCCTTACAAAAACACACTCTGCTTTTGAGAAAAGAGCACTCAACTACTCTATTGTTTTTCCTATAGGGCCAGAAGAGTGAATTTGCTCAGAACAAAAGAACTGTGATTCCTACACACACGGGCCATTTCTAGTTCAACTCTGCTTAGGAAACTGACAAGAAGAGTAGATCCTCTTCAGTCCAATACACTGTATTTGCGGGGAACAGACGCAAGTGCTATTTGCACTGTGTATGGCAATTGGAGCCCAATAGTGACTCTTCTTACCATAAAACAACTCTTGCTTGTAGGACCAGAAACTGCATGTGATTCAACTCCATTTAGGACTAGGAAACAAACTCTAGCTCGCTTTACAAGAAACACACTCTGCTTTTGAGAAAAGAGCACTCTTCTACTCTACTGTGTTTCCTATAGGGCCAGAAGAGTGAGCTTGCTCAGAACATAAGAAATGTGCTTCCTACACACACGGGCCATATCTAGTTCAACTCTGCTTAGGAAACTGACAAGAACAGTAGCTCCTCTTCAGTCCGATACACTGTACTTCCTGTGAACAGATGCAAGTGCTATTTGCACTGTGTATGGCAATGGGAGCGCAATAGTGTCTTTCCTTACCAGAAAAAAACTCTTGCTCGTAGGACCAGAAACTGCATGTTATTTAACTCCATTTAGGACTGGGAAACAAACGCTAGCTCGCCTTACAAGAAACACACTATGCTTTTGAGAAAAGAGCACTCTTCTACTCTACTGTGTTTCCTATAGGGTCCGAACAGTGAGCTTGCTCAGAACAAAAGAACTGTGCTTCCTACACACACGGGCCATATCTAGTTCAATTCTGCTTAGGAAACTGACAAGAACAGTAGCTCCTCTTCAGTCTAATACACTGTACTTGCTGGGAACAGACGCATGTGCGATTTGCACTGTGTATGGCAATGGGAGCACAATAGTGACTTTCCTTACCAGAAAACAACTCTTGCTCGTAGGACCAGAAACTGCATGTGATTCAACTCCATTTAGCACCTGGAAACAAACGCTAGCTCTCCTTACAAGAAACATACTCTGCTTTAGAGAAAAGAGCACTCTTCTACTCTACTGTTTTTCCTATAGGGCCAGAACAGTGAGCTTGCTCAGAACATAAGAACTGTGCTTCCTACACACACGGGCCATATCATGTTCAACTCTGCTTAGGAAACTGACAAGAACAGTAGCTCCTCTTCAGTCCAATACACTATACTTGCTGGGAAGAGACGCGAGAGCTATTTGCACTGTGTATGGCAAGGGGAGCGCAATAGTGACTTTCCTTACCAGAAAACAACTCTTGCTCTTAGGACCAGAAACTGCATGTGATTCAACTCCATTTAGGACTGGGAAACAAACGCTAGCTCGACTTACAAGAAACACACTCTGCTTTTGAGAAAAGAGCACTCTTCTACTCTACTGTGTTTCCTATGGTGTCCGAACAGTGATCTTGCTCAGAACAAAAGAACTGTGCTTCCTACACACACGGCCATATCTAGTTCAATTCTGCTTAGGCACCTGACAAGAACAGTAGATCCTCTTCAGTCCAATACACTGTACTTGCTGGGAACAGACGCCAGTGCTATTTGTCCTGTGTATGGCAATGGCAGCGCAATAGTGACTCTTCTTACCAGAAAAAACTCTTGCTCGTAGGACTAGAAACTGCATGTGATTCAACTCCATTTAGGACTTGGAAACAAACACTAGCTCGCCTTACAAGAAACACACTCTGCTTTAGAGAAAAGAGCACTCTTCTACTCTACTGTGTTTCCTATATGGCCAGAACAGTGAGCTTGCTCAGAACAAAAGAACTGTGCTTCCTACACACGGGCCATAACTAGTTCAACTCTGCTTAGGAACCTGACAAGAACAGTAGCTCCTCTTCAGCCCGAAACACTGTACTTGCTGGGAAAAGACGCGAGTGCTATTTGCACTGTGTATGGCAATGGGAGCGCAATAGTGACTTTCCTTACCAGAAAACAACTCTTACTCGTGGGACAAACAACTGCATGTGATTAAACTCCATTTAGGACTGGAAAACAAACACTAGCTCGCCTTACAAGAAACACACTCTGCTTTTTAGAAAAGAGCACTCTTCTACTCTAATGTGTTTCCTATGGGGTCCGAAAAGTGAGCTTGCTCAGAACAAACGAACTGTGCTTCCTACACACACGGGCCATATCTAGTTCAACTCTGCTTAGGAATCTGACAAGAACAGTAGCTCCTCTTCAGTCCCATACACATTACTTGCTGGGAACAGACCCGAGTGTTATTTGCAGTGTGTATGGCAATGGTAGCGCAATAGTGACTCTTCTTACCAGAAAACAACTCTTGCTCATAGGACAAAAAACTGCATGGGATTCAACTACATTTAGGACTGGGAAACAAACGCTAGCGCGCCTTACAAGAAACACACTCTGCTTTTGAGAAAAGAGCACTCTTCTACTCTACTGTGTTTCCTAAAGGGCCAGGACAGTGAGCTTGCTCAGAACAAAAGAACTGTGCTTCCTGCATACACGGGGCATATCTAGTTGAACTCTGCTTAGGAAACTGACAAGAACAGTAGCTCCTCTTCAGTCCAATACACTGTACTTGCTGGGAACAGACGCCAGTGCTATTTGCCCTGTGTATGACAATGGGAGCACAATAGTGACTCTTCTTACCAGAAAACAACTCTTGCTCGTAGGACCAGAAACTGCATGTGATTCAACTCCCATTTAGGTTGGTAAACAAACGCTAGCTTGCATTACAAGAAACACACTCTGCTTTTGAGAAAAGAGCACTCTTCTACTCTACTGTGATTCCTATGGATTCCGAACAGTGAGCTTGCTCAGAACAAAAGAACTGTGCTTCCTACACACACGGCCATATCTAGTTCAACTCTGCTTAGGAAACTGACAAGAACAGTAGCTCCTCTTCAGTCCAATACACTGTACATGCTGGGAACAGAATCCAGTGTTATTTGCCCTGTGTATGACAGTGGGAGCGCAATAGTGACTCTTTTTACCAGAAAACAACTCTTGCTCGTAGGACCAGAAAATGCATGTGATTCAACTCCCATTTAGGACTGGGAAACAAATGCTAGCTTGCCTTACAAGAAACACACTCTGTTTTTGAGAAAAGAGCACTCTTCTACTCTACTGTGTTTCCTATATGGCCAGAACAGTGAGCTTGCTCAGTACAAAAGAACTGTGCTTCCTACACACACGGGCCATATATAGTTTAACTGTGCTTTGGAAACTGACAAGAACAGTAGCTCCTCTTCAGTCCAATACACTGTACTTGCTGGGAACAGACACGAGTGCTATTTGCACTGTGTATGGCAATGGGAGCACAATAGTGCCTTTCCTTACCAGAAAACAACTCTTACTCGTGGGACAAACAACTGCATGTGATTCAACTCCATTTAGGACTGGAAAACAAATGCTAGCTCGCCTTACAAGAAATACACTCTGCTTTTTAGAAAAGAGCACTCTTCTACTCTAATGTGTTTCCTATGGGGTCCGAAAAGTGAGCTAGCTCAGAACAAACGAACTGTGATTCCTACACACACGGGCCATATCTAGTTCAACTCTGCTTAGGAATCTGACAAGAACAGTAGCTCCTCTTCAGTCCCATACACATTACTTGCTGGGAACAAACGCGAGTGCTATTTGCAGTGTGTATGGCAATGGTAGTGCAATAGTGACTCTTCTTACCAGAAAACAACTCTTGTTCATAGGACGAAAAACTGCATGGGATTCAACTACATTTCTGACTGGGAAACAAACGCTAGCGCGCCTTACAAGAAACAACCCTGCTTTTGAGAAAAGAGCACTCTTCTACTCTACTGTGTTTCCTATGGGGTCCGAACATTGAGCTTGCTCAGAACAAAAGAACTGTGCTTCCTACACACACGGGCCATATCTAGTTCAACTCTGCTTAGGAAACTGACAAGAACAATAGCTCCTCTTCAGTACAATACACTGTACTTGCTGGGATCAGACGCGAGTGCTCTTTGCACTGTGCATGGCAATGGGAGCACAATAGTGACTTTCCTTACCAGAAAACAACTCTTGCTCGTGGGACCAACAACTGCATGTGATTCAACTCCATTTAGGACTGGAAAACAAACGCTAGCTCGCCTTACAAAAACACACTCTGCTTTTGAGAAAAGAGCACTCTTCTACTCTACTGTTTTTCCTATAGGGCCAGAACAGTGAGCTTGCTCAGAACAAAAGAACTGTGCTTCCTACACACACGGGCCATATCTAGATCAATTCTGCTTAGGAAACTGACAAGAACAGTAGATCCTCTTAAGTCCATTACACTGTACATGCTGGGAACAGATCCCAGTGCTATATGCCCTATCTATGACAATGGGAGCGCACTAGTGACTCTTCTTACCAGAAAACAACTCTTGCTCGTAGGACCAGAAACTGCATGTGATTCAACTCCATTTAGGACTGAGAAACAAACGCAAGCTCGCCTTACAAGAAACACACTCTGCTTTTGCGAAAAGGGCACTCTTCTACTCTACTGTATTTCCTCGGGGTCCGAACAGTGAGCTTTTCCAGAAGAAAAGAACTGTGCTTCCTACACACACAGCCATAGCTAGTTCAATTCTGCTTAAGAAACTGACAAGAACAGTAGATCCTCTTCCGTCCAATACACTGTACATGCTGGGAACAGACGCCAGTGCTATTTGCCCTGTGTATGACAATGGGAGCACAATAGTGACTATTGATACCAGAAAAAAACTCTTGCTCGTAGGAACAGAAACTGCATGGGATTCAACTCCATTTAGGACTGGGAAACAAACGTTAGCTCGTCTTACAAAAAACACAATCTGCTTTGATAAAAGAGCACTCTTCTACTCTAATGTGTTTCCTTTATGGCCAGAACAGTGAGCTTGCTCAGAACAAAAGAACTGTGCTTCCTACACACACGGTCATACCTAGTTCAACTCTGCTTAGGAAACTGACAAGAACAGTAGATCCTCTTCAGTCCAATACAGTGTACATGCTGCGAACAGACGCCAATGCTATTTGCCCTGTGTATGACAATGGGAGCACAATAGTGACTCTTCTTACCAGAAAACAACTCTTCCTCGTAGGACCAGAAAATGCATGTGATTCAACTCCATGTAGGACGGGAAAACAAACGCTAGCTCGCCTTACAAGAAACAAACTCTGCTTTTGAGAAAAGAGCACTCTTCTACTCTACTGTGTTTCCTATGGTGTCCAAACAGTCAGCTTGCTCAGAACAAAAGAACTGTGTTTCCTACACACACGGCTATATCTAGTTCAACTCTGCTTAGGAAACTGACAAGAACAGTAGCTATTCTTCAGTCCAATACACTGTACTTGCTGGGAACAGACACGAGTGGTATTTGCAGTGTGTATGGCAATGGGAGCACAATAGTGTCTTTCCTAGCCAGAAAACAACTCTTGCTCATAGGACCAGAAACTGCATGTGATTCAACTCCATTTAGGACTGGGAAACAAACGCTAGCTCGCCTTACAATAAACACACTCTGCTTTTGAGAAAAGAGCAGTATTCTAGTCTAATGTTTTTCCTATAGGGCCAGAACAGTGAGCTTGCTCAGAACAAAAGAACTGTGCTTCCTACACACACGGGCCTTATCTAGTTGATCTCTGCTTAGGAAACTGACAAGAACAGTAGATCCTCTTCAGTCCAATCCACTGTACATGCTGGGAACAGATGCCAGTGCTATTTGCCCTGTGTATGGCAATGGGAGCGCAATAGTGACTCTTCTTACCAGAAAACAACTCTTGCTAGTAGGACCAGAAACTGCATGTGATTCAAATCCATTTAGGACTGGGAAACAAACGCTAGCTGGTCTTACAAGAAACACACTCTGCTTTTGAGAAAAGAGCACTCTTCTACTCTACTATTTTTCCTATGGGGTCCGAACAGTGAGCTTGCTCAGAACAAAAGAACTGTGCTTCCTACACACACGGGCCTTATCTAGTTGATCTCTGCTTAGGAAACTGACAAGAATAGTAGCTTTTCTTCAGTCCAATACACTGTAATTGCTGGGAACAGACGCGAGTGCTATTTGCACTGTGTATGGCAAAGGGAGCACAACAGTGACTCTTCTTACCAGAAAACAACTCTTGCTCGTAGGACCAGAAACTGCCTGTGATTCAACTCCATTTAGGACTGGGAAACAAATGCTAGCTCGCCTTACAAGAAACACACTCTGCTTTTGAGAAAATGGCACTCTTCTACTCTACTGTGGTTCCTATGGGGTCCAAACAGTGAGCTTGCTCAGAACAAAAGAACTGTGCTTCCTACATACATGGTCCATATCTAGTTCAACTCTGCTTAGGAAACTGACAAGAAGAGTAGCTCTTCTTCAGTCCAATACACTGTACTTGCTGTGAACAGACGCGAGTTCTATTTGCACTGTGTATGGGAATGGGAGCGCAATAGTGACTTTCCTTACCAGAAAACAACTCTTGCTCATGGGACCAAAAACTGCATGTGATTCAACTCCATTTAGGACAGGGAAACAAACGCTAGCTCGTTTTACAAGAAACACACTCTGCTTTTGAGAAAAGAGCACTCGTCTACTCTACTGTGTTTCCTATAGGGCCAAAACAGTGAGCTTGCTCAGAACAAAAGAACTGTGCTTCCTACAAACACGGCCATATCTAGTTCAATTCTGCTTAGGAAACTGCCAAGAACAGTAGATCCTCCTCAGTCCAATACACTGTACATGCTGGGAACAGACGAAGTGCTATTTGCCCTGTGTATGACAATGGGAGCGCAATAGTGACTCTTCTTACCAGAAAACAAATCGTGCTCGTAGGACCAGAAACTGCATGTGATTCAACTCCATTTAGGACTGGGAAACAAACGCTAGCTGGCCTTACAAGAAACACACTCTGCTTTTGAGAAAAGAGAACTCTTCTACTCTAATGTGTTTCCTACAGGGCCAGAAAAGTGAGCTTGCGCAGAACAAAAGAACTGTGCTTCCTATACACACGGGCCATATCTAGTTCAACTCTGCTTAGGAAACTGACAAGAACAGTAGCTCCTCTTCAGTGCAACACACTTTATTTGCTGGGAACAGACGCGAATGCTATTTGCCCTGTGAATGGCAATGGGAGCGCAATAGTGACTCTTCTTACCAGAAAACAACTCTTGCTCATAGCACGAAATACTGCATGGGATTCAACTACATTTAGGACTTGGAAACAAACGCTAGCGCGCCTTAGAAGAAACACACTCTGCTTTTGAGAAAAGAGCACTCTTCTACTCTACTGTGTTTCCTATAGGGCCAGAACAGTGAGCTTGCTCAGAACAAAATAACTGTGCTTCCTACACACATGGGCCATATCTAGATCAATTCTGCTTAGGAAACTGACAAAAACAGTAGATCCTCTTCAGTCCAATACACTGTACATGCTGGGAACAGATGCCAGTGCTATTTGGCCTGTGTATGACAATGGGAGCACAATAGTGACTCTTCTTACCAGAAAACAACTCTTGCTCGTAGGACCAGAAACTGCATGTGATTCAACTCCATTTAGGAGTGGGAAACAAACGCTAGCTTGCCTTACAAGAAACACACTATGCTTTTGAGAAAAGAGCACACTTCTACTCTACTGTGTTTCCTATATGGCCAAAACAGTGAGCTTGCTCAGAACAAAAGAACTGTGCTTCCTACACACACAGCCATATCTATTTCAATTCTGCTTCGGAAACTGACAAGAACAGTAGATCCTCTTCAGTACAATACACTGTACATGATGGGAACAAACTCCAGTGCTATTTGCCCTGTGAATGACAATCGGAGCGCAATAGTGACACTTCTAACAAGAAAACAACTCTTGCTAGTAGGACCAGAAACTGCATGTGATTCAACTCCATTTAGGACTGGGAAACAAACGCTAGCTCGCCTTACAAGAAACACACTCTACTTTTGAGAAAAGAGCACTCTTCTACTCTACTGTGTTTCCTATGGGGTCTGAACAGTGAGCTTGCTCAGAAGAGAAGAACTGTGCTTCCTACACACACGGGCCTTAACTAGTTCAACTCAGCTTAGAAAACTGGCAAGAACAGTAGCTCCTCTTCAGTCCAATACACTGTACTTGCTGAAAACAGACGCGAGTGCTATTTGTACTGTGTATGGCAATGGGAGCGCAATAGTGACTCTTCTTACCAGAAAACAACTCTTGCTCGTAGGACCAGAAACTGCATGTGATTCAACTCCATTTAGGACTTGGAAACAAACGCAACTCGCCTTAAAAGAAACACACTCTGCTTTTGAGAAAAGAGCAGTATTCTACTCTAATATGTTTCCTATAGGGCCAGAACATTGAGCTCCCTCAGAACAAAAGAACTGTGCTTCCTACACACACGGCCATATCTAGTTCAATTCTGCTTAGGAAACTGACAAGAACAGTAGATCCTCTTCAGTCCAATACACTGTACATGCTGGGAACAGACGCCAGTGCTATTTGCCCTGTGTATGACAATGGGAGTGCAATAGTGACTCTTCATACCAGAAAACAACTCTTGCTCGTAGAACCAAAACTGCATGTGATTCAACTATATTTAGGGCTGGGAAACAAATGCTAGCTTGCCTTACAAGAAACACACTCTGATTTTGAGAAAAGAGCAGTATTCTACTCTAATGTGTTTCCTATAGGGCCAGAACAGTGAGCTTGCTCAGAACAAAGAACTGTGCTTCCTACACACACGAGCCACATCTACTTCAACTCTGCTTAGGAAAAATTCAAGAACAATAGCTCCTCTTCAGTCCAATAAACTGTAAATGCTGGAACAGACGCCAGTGCTATTTGCCTTGTGTATGACAATGGGAGCGCAATAGTGACTCTTCTTACCAGAAAACAACTCTTGATCGTAGGACCAGAAACTGCATGTGATTCAACTCCATTTAGGACTGGGAAAGAAACGCTAGCTGGCCTTACAAGAAACACACTCTGCTTTTGAGAAAAGAGCATTCTTCTACTCTAATGTGTTTCCTACATGGCCAAAACAGTGAGCTTGCTCAGAACAAAAGAACTGTGTATCCTACACACACGGGCCATGTATAGTTCAACTCTGCTTAGGAAACTGACAAGAACAGTAGCTCCTCTTCATTCCAATACACTGTACTTGCTGGGAACAGACGCGAGTGCTAATTGCACTGTGTATAGCAATGGGAGCACAATAGTGTCTCTTTGTACCAGAAAACAACTCTTGCTCGTAACACCAAATACTGCATGTGACTCAACTCCATTTCAGACTGGGAAACAAACGCTAGCTCGCCTTACAAGAAACACACTCTGCTTTTGAGAAAAGGGTACTCTTCTACTCTACTGTGTTTCCTATGGGATCCGAACAGTGAGCTTGCTCAGAACAAAATAACTGTGCTTCCTACACACACAGGCCATATCTAGTTCAACTCTGCATAGGAAACTGACATGAACAGTAGCTCCTCTTCAGTCCAATACACTGTACTTGCTGGGAACAGACGCGTGTGCTATTTGCACTGTGTATGGCAATGGGAGCACAATAGTGACTCTTCTTATCAGAAAACAACTCTTGCTCATAGGACCAGAAACTGCATGTGATTCAACTCCATTTAGGACTGGGAAACAAACGCTAGCTCGCCTTACCAGAAACAAACTCTGCTTCTGAGAAAAGAGCACTCTTCTACTCTACTGTGTTTCCTATAGGGCCAGAACAGTGAGCTTGCTCAGAACAAAAGAACTGTGCTTCCTACACACACGGGCCATATCTAGTTCAACTCTGCTTAGGAAACTGACAAGAACAGTAGCTCCTCTTCAGTCCAATACACTGTACTTGCTGGGAACAGACGTGAGTGCTATTTGCACTGTTTATGGCAAAGGGAGCACAATAGTGACTTTCCTTAACAGAAAACATCCCTTGCTCGTAGGACCAGAAACTGCATGTGATTCAACTCCATTTAGGACTGGGAAACAAACGCTAGCTCGCCTTACATGAAACACACTCTACTTTTGAGAAAAGAGCACTCTTCTACTCTACTGTGTTTCCTATAGGGCCAGAAAAGTGAGCTTGCTCAGAACAAAAGTACTGTGCTTCCTACACAAACGGGCCATATCTAGTTCAAGTCTGCTTAGGAAACTGACAAGAACAGTAGCTCCTCTTTAGTCCAATACACTGTACTTGCAGGTCGCAGACACGAGTCCTATTTGCAGTGTGTATGGCAATGGGAGCGAAATAGTGACTCCTTTTACCAGAAAACAACTCTTGCTCGTAAAACCAGAAACGGCATGAGATTCAAATCTGTTTCTGACAGGGAAACAAACACTAGCTAGCCTTACAAGAAACACACTCTGCTTTTGAGAAAATAGCACTCTTCTACTCTACTGTGTTTCCTATGGGGTCCGAACAGTGAGCTAGCTCAGAACAAAAGAACTGTGCTTCCTACACACACGCGCCATATCTAGTTCAACTCTGCTTAGGAAACTGACAAGAGCAGTAGATCATCTTCAGTCCAATACACTGTACTTGCTGGGAACAGACGTGAGTGCTATTTGCACTGTTTATGGCAAAGGGAGCACAGTAGTGACTTTCCTTTCCAGAAAACAACTCTTGCTCGTATTACTAGAAACTGCATGTGATTCAACTCCATTTAGGACTGGGAAACAAACACAAGCTCGCCTTACAAGAAACACACTCTGCTTTTGAGAAAAGAGCACTCTTCTACTCTACTGTGTTTCCTATAGGGCAAGAAGAGTGAGCTTGCTCAGAACAAAAGAAGTGTACTTCCTGCACACATGGGCCATATCTAGTTCAACTTTGCTTAGGAAACTGACAAGAACAGTAGATCCTCTTCAGTCCAATACACTGTACATCCTGGGAACAGACGCGAGTGCTATTTGCCCTGTGTATGACACAGGGAGCACAATAGTGACTCTTCTTACTAGAAAACAACTCTTGCTCGTAGGATGAGAAACTGCATGTGATTCAACTCCATTTAGGAATGGGAAACAAAAGCTAGCTCGCCTTACAAGAAACACACTCTGCTTTTGAGAAAAGAGCACTCTTCTACTCTACTTTGTTTCCTATAGGGCCAAAACAGTGAGCTTGCTCAGAACAAAAGAACTCTGCTTCCTACACACACGGGCCATATCTTGTTTAACTCTGCTTAGAAAACTGACAAGAACAGTAGATCCTCTTCAGTCCAATACACGGTACATGCTGGGAACAGACGCCAGTGCTATTTGCCCTGTGTATGACAATGGGAGCACAAAAGTGACTCTTCTTACCAGAAAACAACTCTTGCTCCTAGGATCAGAAATACATGTGATTCAACTCCATTTAGGACTGGGAAACAAACGCTAGCTCGCCTTACAAGAAACACACTCTACTTTTGAGAAAAGAGCACTCTTCTACTCTACTGTGTTTCCTATGGGGTCTGAACAGTGAGCTTGCTCAGAAGAGAAGAACTGTGCTTCCTACACACACGGGCCTTAACTAGTTCAACTCAGCTTAGAAAACTGGCAAGAACAGTAGCTCCTCTTCAGTCCAATACACTGTACTTGCTGAAAACAGACGCGAGTGCTATTTGTAATGTGTATGGCAATGGGAGCGCAATAGTGACTCTTCTTACCAGAAAACAACTCTTGCTCGTAGGACCAGAAACTGCATGTGATTCAACTCCATTTAGGACTTGGAAACAAACGCAACTCGCCTTAAAAGAAACACACTCTGCTTTTGAGAAAAGAGCAGTATTCTACTCTAATATGTTTCCTATAGGGCCAGAACATTGAGCTCCCTCAGAACAAAAGAACTGTGCTTCCTACACACACGGCCATATCTAGTTCAATTCTGCTTAGGAAACTGACAAGAACAGTAGATCCTCTTCAGTCCAATACACTGTACATGCTGGGAACAGACGCCAGTGCTATTTGCCCTGTGTATGACAATGGGAGTGCAATAGTGACTCTTCATACCAGAAAACAACTCTTGGTCGTAGAACCAGAAACTGCATGTGATTCAACTATATTTAGGGCTGGGAAACAAATGCTAGCTTGCCTTACAAGAAACACACTCTGATTTTGAGAAAAGAGCAGTATTCTACTCTAATGTGTTTCCTATAGGGCCAGAACAGTGAGCTTGCTCAGAACAAAGAACTGTGCTTCCTACACACACGAGCCACATCTACTTCAACTCTGCTTAGGAAAAATTCAAGAACAATAGCTCCTCTTCAGTCCAATAAACTGTAAATGCTGGAACAGACGCCATTGCTATTTGCCTTGTGTATGACAATGGGAGCGCAATAGTGACTCTTCTTACCAGAAAACAACTCTTGATCGTAGGACCAGAAACTGCATGTGATTCAACTCCATTTAGGACTGGGAAAGAAACGCTAGCTGGCCTTACAAGAAACACACTCTGCTTTTGAGAAAAGAGCACTCTTCTACTCTAATGTGTTTCCTACATGGCCAAAACAGTGAGCTTGCTCAGAACAAAAGAACTGTGTATCCTACACACACGGGCCATGTATAGTTCAACTCTGCTTAGGAAACTGACAAGAACAGTAGCTCCTCTTCATTCCAATACACTGTACTTGCTGGGAACAGACGCGAGTGGTAATTGCACTGTGTATAGCAATGGGAGCACAATAGTGTCTCTTTGTACCAGAAAACAACTCTTGCTCGTAACACCAAATACTGCATGTGACTCAACTCCATTTCAGACTGGGAAACAAACGCTAGCTCGCCTTACAAGAAACACACTCTGCTTTTGAGAAAAAGGTACTCTTCTACTCTACTGTGTTTCCTATGGGATCCGAACAGTGAGCTTGCTCAGAACAAAATAACTGTGCTTCCTACACACACAGGCCATATCTAGTTCAACTCTGCATAGGAAACTGACATGAACAGTAGTTCCTCTTCAGTCCAATACACTGTACTTGCTGGGAACAGACGCGTGTGCTATTTGCACTGTGTATGGCAATGGGAGCACAATAGTGACTCTTCTTATCAGAAAACAACTCTTGCTCATAGGACCAGAAACTGCATGTGATTCAACTCCATTTAGGACTGGGAAACAAACGCTAGCTCGCCTTACCAGAAACAAACTCTGCTTCTGAGAAAAGAGCACTCTTCTACTCTACTGTGTTTCCTATAGGGCCAGAACAGTGAGCTTGCTCAGAACAAAAGAACTGTGCTTCCTACACACACGGGCCATATCTAGTTCAACTCTGCTTAGGAAACTGACAAGAACAGTAGCTCCTCTTCAGTCCAATACACTGTACTTGCTGGGAACAGACGTGAGTGCTATTTGCACTGTTTATGGCAAAGGGAGCACAATAGTGACTTTCCTTAACAGAAAACATCCCTTGCTCGTAGGACCAGAAACTGCATGTGATTCAACTCCATTTTGGACTGGGAAACAAATGCTAGCTCGCCTTACAAGAAACACACTCTGCTTTTGAGAAAAGAGCACCCTTCTATTCTACTGTGTTTCCTATGGGGTCCGAACAGTGAGCTTGCTCAGAACAAAAGAACTGTGCTTCCTACACACACGGGCCATATCTAGTTCAACTCTGCTTAGGAAACTGACAAGAACAGTAGATCATCTTCAGTGCAATACACTGTACATGCTGGGAACAGACGCGAGTCCTATTTGCACTGTGTATGGCAATGGGAGCGAAAGAGTGACTCCTCTTACCAGAAAACAACTCTTGCTCGTAGGACCAGAAACTCATGAGATTCAAATCTGTTTCTGACTGGGAAACAAACACTAGCTATCCTTACAAGAAACACACTCTGCTTTTGAGAAAAGAGCACTCTTCTACTCTATTGTGTTTCCTATGTGGTCCGAACAGTGAGCTAGCTCCGAACAAAAGAACTGTGCTTCCTACACACACGGGCCATATCTAGTTCAACTCTGCTTAGGTAACTGTCAAGAACAGTAGATCCTCTTCAGTTCAATACCCTGTACATGCTGGCAACAGACGCGAGTGCTATTTACCCTGTGTATGGTAATGGGAGCTCAATAGAGACTCTTCTTACCAGAAAACAACTCTTTCTTGTAGGACCAGAAACTGCATGTGATTCAACTCCATTTAGGACTTGGAAACAAACGCTAGTTCGCCTTAGAAGAAACACACTCTGCTTTGGAGAAAAGAGCACGTTTCTACTCTACTGTGTTTCCTATAGAGCCAGAACAGTGAGCTTGCTCAGAACAAAAGAACTGTGCTTCCTACACACACGGGCCATATCTAGTTCAACTCTGCTTAGGAAACTGACAAGAACAGTAGATCCTCTTCAGTCCAATACACTGTACTTGCTGGGAACAGATGCGAGTGCTATTTGCCCTGTGTATAGCAAAGGGAGTACAATAGTGACTCTTCTTACCAGAAAACAACTCTTGCTCGTAGGACCAGAAACTGCATGGGATTCAATTCCATTTAGGACGGGGAAACAAACGCTAGCTCGCCTTACAAGAAACACACTCTGCTTTTGAGAAAAGAGAACTCTTCTACAATACTGTGTTTCCTATGGGGTCCGAACAGTGAGCTTACTCAGAACAAAAGAACTGTGCTTCCTACACACACGGGCCATATCTAGTTCAACTCTGCTTAGGAAACTGACAAGAACAGTAGCTCCTCTTCTGTTCAATACACTGTACTTGCAAAGAACAGTAGCGAGTGTTGTTTGTACTGTGTATGGCAATAGGAGCACAATAGTGACTCTTCTTACCAGAAAACAACTCTTGCTCATAGGACAAGAAACTGCATGTAATTCAACTCCATTTAGGACTGGGAAACAAACGCTAGCTCACCTTACAAGAAACAAACTCTGCTTTTTAGGAAAGAGCACTCTTCTACTCTAATGTGTTTCCTATGGGGTCCGAACAGTGAGCATGCTCAGAACAAAATAACTGTGTTTCCTACACACGGGCCATATCTAGTTCAACTCTCTTTAGGAAACTGACAAGAACAGTAGCTCCTCTTCATTCCAATACACTGTACTTGCTGGGAACAGACGCGAGTGCTATTTGCACTGTGTATGGCAATGGGAACAAAATAGTGACTCTTCTTACCAGAAATCAACTCTTGCTCATAGGACGAAATACTGCATGGGATTCAACTACATTTAGGACCTGGAAACAAATGCTAGCTCGCCTTACAAGAAACACACTCTGCTTTTGAGAAAAGAGCACTCTTCTACTCTACTGTGTTTCCTATAGGGCCAGAACAGTGAGCTTGCTCAAAACAAAAGAATTGTGCTTCCTACACACACGGGCCATATCTAGATCAATTCTGCTTAGGAAACTGACAAGAACAGTAGATCCTCTTAAGTCCAATACACTGTACATGCTGGGAACAGATGCCAGTGCTATATGCCCTGTGTATGACAATGGGAGCTCACTAGTGACTCTTCTTACCAGAAAACAACTCTTGCTCGTAGGACCAGACTGCATGTGATTCAACTCCATTTAGGACTGAGAAACAAACGCTAGCTCGCCTTACAAGAAACACACTCTGCTTTTGAGAAAAGGGCACTCTTCTACTCTACTGTATTTCCTCTGGGGTTTGAACAGTGAGCTTGCTCAGAAGAAAAGAACTGTGCTTCCTACACACACGGCCATGGCTAGTTCAATTCTGCTTAGGAAACTGACAAGAACAGTAGATCCTCTTCCGTCCAATTCACAGTACATGCTGGGAACAGACGCCAGTGCTATTTGCCCTGTGTATGACAATGGGAGCACAATAGTGACTCTTCTTACCAGAAAACAACTCTTGCTCGTAGGACCAGAAACTGCATGTGATTCAACTTCCATTTAGGTTGGTAAACAAACGCTAGCTTGCATTACAAGAAACACACTCTGCTTTTGAGAAAAGAGCACTCTTCTACTCTACTGTGTTTCCTATGGGTTCCGAACAGTGAGCTTGCTCAGAACAAAAGAACTGTGCTTCCTACACACACGGCCATATCTAGTTCAACTCTGCTTAGGAAACTGACAAGAACAGTAGCTCCTCTTCAGTCCAATACACTGTACATGCTGGGAACAGAATCCTGTGTTATTTGCCCTGTGTATGACAGTGGGAGCGCAATAGTGACTCTTTTTACCAGAAAACAACTCTTGCTCGTAGGACCAGAAAATGCATGTGATTCAACTCCCATTTAGGACTGGGAAACAAACGCTAGCTCGCCTTACAAGAAACACACTCTTTTTTTGATAAAAGAGCACTCTTCTACTCTACTGTGTTTCCTATATGGCCAGAACAGTGAGCTTGCTCAGAACAAAAGAACTGTGCTTCCTACACACACGGGCCATATATAGTTTAACTGTGCTTTGGAAACTGACAAGAACAGTAGCTCCTCTTCAGTCCAATACACTGTACTTGCTGGGAACAGACACGAGTGCTATTTGCACTGTGTATGGCAATGGGAGCACAATAGTGCCTTTCCTTACCAGAAAACAACTCTTACTCGTGGGACAAACAACTGCATGTGATTCAACTCCATTTAGGACTGGAAAACAAACGCTAGCTTGCACTACAAGAAACACACTCTGCTTTTTAGAAAAGAGCACTCTTCTACTCTAATGTGTTTCCTATGGGGTCCGAAAAGTGAGCTAGCTCAGAACAAACGAACTGTGCTTCCTACACACCCGGGCCATATCTAGTTCAACTCTGCTTAGGAATCTGACAAGAACAGTAGCTCCTCTTCAGTCCCATACACATTACTTGCTGGGAACAAACGCGAGTGCTATTTGCAGTGTGTATGGCAATGGTAGTGCAATAGTGACTCTTCTTACCAGAAAACAACTCTTGTTCATAGGACGAAAAACTGCATGGGATTCAACTACATTTCTGACTGGGAAACAAATGCTAGCGCGCCTTACAAGAAACAAACTCTGCTTTTGAGAAAAGAGCACTCTTCTACTCTACTGTGTTTCCTATGGGGTCCGAACATTGAGCTTGCTCAGAACAAAAGAACTGTGCTTCCTACACAAACGGGCCATATCTAGTTCAACTCTGCTTAGGAAACTGACAAGAACAATAGCTCCTCTTCAGTACAATACACTGTACTTGCTGGGATCAGACGCGAGTGCTCTTTGCACTGTGCATGGCAATGGGAGCACAATAGTGACTTTCCTTACCAGAAAAAAACTCTTGCTCGTGGGACCAACAACTGCATGTGATTCAACTCCATTTAGGACTGGAAAACAAACGCTAGCTCGCCTTACAAAAACACACTCTGCTTTTGAGAAAAGAGCACTCTTCTACTCTACTGTTTTTCCTATAGGGCCAGAACAGTGAGCTTGCTCAGAACAAAAGAACTGTGCTTCCTACACACACGGCCATATCTAGTTCAATTCTGCTTAGGAAACTGAAAAGAACAGTAGATCCTCTTCAGTCCAATACAGTGTACTGCTGGGAACAGACGACAGTGCTATTTGCCTTTTGTATGACAATGGGAGCACAATAGTGACTCTTCTTACCAGAAAACAACTCTTGCTCGTAGGCCCAAAAACTGCATGTGATTCAACTCCATGTATGACTGGGAAACAAACGCTAGCTCGCCTTACAAGAAACCAACTCTGCTTTTTAGAAAAGAGCACTCTTCTACTCTAATGTGTTTCCTATGGGTTCCGAACAGTGAGCTTGCTCAGAAAAAATTAACTGTGCTTCCTACACACACGGGCCATATCTAGTTCAACTCTGCTTAGGAAACTGACAAGAACAGTAGCTCCTCTTCATTCCAATACACTGTACTTGCTGAGAACAAACGAGAGTGCTATTTGCACTGTGTATGGCAATGGGAACACAATAGTGACTCTTCTTACCAGAAAACAACTCTTGCTCATAGGACGAAATACTGCATGGGATTCAACTACATTTAGGACTAGGAAACAAATGCTAGCTCGCCTTAAAAGAAACACACTCTGCTTTTGAGAAAAGAGCACTCTTCTACTCTACTGTGTTTCCTATAGGGCCAGAACAGTGAGCTTGCTCAAAACAAAAGAACTGTGCTTCCTACACACACGGGCCATATCTAGATCAATTCTGCTTAGGAAACTGACAAGAACAGTAGATCCTCTTAAGTCCATTACACTGTACATGCTGGGAACAGATGCCAGTGCTATATGCCCTGTGTATGACAATGGGAGCGCACTAGTGACTCTTCTTACCAGAAAACAACTCTTGCTCGTAGGACCAGAAACTGCATGTGATTCAACTCCATTTAGGACTGAGAAACAAACGCTAGCTCGCCTTACAAGAAACACACTCTGCTTTTGCGAAAAGGGCACTCTTCTACTCTACTGTATTTCCTCGGGGTCCAAACAGTGAGCTTTTTCAGAAGAAAAGAACTGTGCTTCCTACACACACAGCCATAGCTAGTTCAATTCTGCTTAAGAAACTGACAAGAACAGTAGATCCTCTTCCGTCGAATACACTGTACATGCTGGGAACAGACGCCAGTGCTATTTGCCCTGTGTATGACAATGGGAGCACAATAGTGACTCTTGATACCAGAAAAAAACTCTTGCTCGTAGGAATAGAAACTGCATGGGATTCAACTCCATTTAGGACTGGGAAACAAACGTTAGCTCCTCTTACAAAAAACACACTCTGCTTTGATAAAAGAGCACTCTTCTACTCTAATGTGTTTCCTATATGGCCAGAACAGTGAGCTTGCTCAGAACAAAAGAACTGTGCTTCCTACACACACGGCCATACCTAGTTCAACTCTGCTTAGGAAACTGACAAGAACAGTAGATCCTCTTCAGTCCAATACAGTGTACATGCTGCGAACAGACGCCAATGCTATTTGCCCTGTGTATGACAATGGGAGCACAATAGTGACTCTTCTTACCAGAAAACAACTATTCTTCGTAGATCCAGAAAATGCATGTGATTCAACTCCATGTAGGACGGGAAAACAAACGCTAGCTCGCCTTACAAGAAACAAACTCTGCTTTTGAGAAAAGAGCACTCTTCTACTCTACTGTGTTTCCTATGGAGTCCAAACAGTGAGCTTGCTCAGAACAAAAGAACTGTGTTTCCTACACACACGGCTATATCTAGTTCAACTCTGCTTAGGAAACTGACAAGAACAGTAGCTATTCTTCAGTCCAATACACTGTACTTGCTGGGAACAGACACTAGTGCGATTTGCACTGTGTATGGCAATGGGAGCACAATAGTGACTTTCCTTACCAGAAAACAACTCTTGCTATTAGGACCAGAAACTGCATGTGATTCCACTCCATTTAGGACTGGGAAACAAATGCTAGCTCGCCTTAAAAAAACAAACTCTGCTTTAGAGAAAAGAGCACTCTTCTACTCTACTGTGTTTCCTATGGGATCCAAACAGTGAGCTTGCACAGAACAAAATAACTGTGCTTCCTACACATACGGACCATATCTAGTTCAACTCTGCTTAGGAAACTGACAAGAACAGTAGCACCTCTTCAGTCCAATACACTGTACTTGCTGGGAAAGACATGAGTGCTATTTGCCTTGTGTAGGGCAATGGGAGCGCAATAGTGACTTTCCTTACCAGAAAACAACTCTTGCTCATAGGACAAGAAACTGCATGTGATTCAACTCCATTTAGGAGTAGGAAACAAACGCTAGCTCGCCTTACAAAAACACACTCTGCTTTTGAGAAAAGAGCACTCTTCTACTCTACTGTGTTTCCTATAGGGCCAGAAGAGTGACCTTGCTCAGAACAAAAGAACTGTGCTTCCTACACACGGGCCATATCTAGTTCAACTCTGCTTAGGAAACTGAGAAGAACAGTAGCTCCTCTTCAGTCCGATACACTGTACATGCTGGGAACAGACGCGAGTGCTATTTGCACTCTGTATGGCAATGGGAGCACAATAGTGACTTTCTTTACCAGAAAACAACTCTTGCTCATAGGACCAGAAACTGCATGTGACTCAACTCCATTTAGGACTGGGAAACAAATGCTACCTCGCCTTACATGAAACACACTCTGCTTTTGAGAAAAGATCACTCTTCTACTCTACTGTGCTTCCTATGGTGTCTGAACAGTGAGCTTGCTCAGAACAAAAGAACTGTGCTTCCTACACACACGGGCCATATCATGTTCAACTCTGCTTAGGAAACTGACAAGAACAGTAGCTCCTCTTCAGTCCGATACACTGTACTTGCTGGAAACAGACGCGGGAGCTATTTGCACTGTGTATGGCAAGGGGAGCACAATAGTGACTTTCCTTAGCAGAAAACAACTCTTGCTCTTAGGACCAGAAACTGCATGTGATTCAACTCCATTTAGGACTGGGAAACAAACGCTAGCTCGCCTTACAAGAAACACACTCTGCTTTAGAGAAAAGAGCACTCTTCTACTCTACTGTGTTTCCTATATGGCCATAACAGTGAGCTTGGTCAGAACAAAAGAACTGTGCTTCTTACACACGGGCCATAACTAGTTCAACACTGCTTAGGAAACTGACAAGAACAGTAGCTCCTCTTCATTCCGAAACACTGTACTTGCTGGGAACTGACGCGAGTGCTATTTACCCTGTGTATGGCAATGGGAGCGCAATAGTGACTTTCCTTACCAGAAAACAACTCTTGCTCATAGAACCAGAAACTGCATGTGATTCAACTCCATTTAGGACTGGGATACAAATGCTAGCTCGCCTTACATGAAACACACTCTGCTTTTGAGAAAAGAGCACTCTTCTACTCTACTGTGTTTCCTTTTGGGTCTGAACAGTGAGCTTGCTCAGAACAAAAGAACTGTGCTTCCTACACACACGGCCATAACTAGTTCAATTCTGCTTAGGAACCTGACAAGAACAGTAGCTCCTCTTCAGTCCAATACACTGTAATTGCTGCTAACAGACGACAGTGCTATTTGTCCTGTGTATGGCAATGGCAGCGCAATAGTGACTCTTCTTACCATAAAACAACTCTTGCTCGTAGGACCAGAAACTGCATGTGATTAAACTCCATTTAGGACTGGCAAACAAAAGCTAACTCACCTTACAAGAAACACACTTTGCTTTAGAGAAAAGAGCACTCTTCTACTCTACTGTGTTTCCTATAGGGCCAGAACAGTGAGCTTGCTCAGAACAAAAGAACTGTGCTTCCTACACACGGGCCATATCTAGTTCAACTCTGCTTAGGAAACTGACAAGAACAGTAGCTCCTCTTCAGTCCGATACACTGTACTTGCTGTGAACAGACGCGAGTGCTATTTGCACTGTGTATGGCAAATGGAGCACAATAGTGACTCGTCTTACCGGAAAACAACTCTTGCTCGTAGGACCAGAAACTGCATGTGACTCAAATCCATTTAGGACTGGGAAACAAACGCTAGCTCGCCTTACAAGAAACACACTCTGCTTTTGAGAAAAGAGCACTCTTCTACTCTACTGTGCTTCCTATGGGGTCCGAACAGTGAGCTTGCTCAGAACAAAAGAACTGTGCTTCCTACACACACCGGCCATATCTAGTTCAACTCTGCTTAGGAAACTGAGAAGAACAGTAGCTCCTCTTCAGTCAAAGACACTGGACTTTCGGGGAACAGACACGAGTGCTATTTGCAGTGTGTATGGCAATTGGAGCACAATAGTGACTCGTCTTACCAGAAAATAACTCTTGCTCATAGGACAAAAAACTGCATGTGACTCAACTCCATTTAGGACTGGGCAAAAAACGCTAGCTCGCCTTACAAGAAACACACTCTGCTTTTGAGAAAAGAGCACTCTTCTACTCTACTGTGTTTCCTTTTGGGTCTGAACAGTGAGCTTGCTCAGAACAAAAGAACTGTGCTTCCTACACACACGGCCATAACTAGTTCAATTCTGCTTAGGAACCTGACAAGAACAGTAGATCCTCTTCAGTCCAATACACTGGACTTGCTGCTAACAAACGCCAGTGCTATTTGTCCTGTGTATGGCAATGGCAGCGCAATAGTGACTTTCCTTACCAGAAAACAACTCTTGCTCGTGGGACCAGAAACTGCATGTGATTCCACTCCATTTAGGACTGGGAAGCAAATGCTAGCTCGCCTTACAAGAAACACACTCTGCTTTAGAGAAAATAGCACTCTTCTACTCTACTGTGTTTCCTATGGGGTCCAAACAGTGAGCTTGCTCAGAACAAAAGAACTGCGCTTAATACACACACGGACCACATCTAGTTCAACTCTGCTTAGGAAACTGACAAGAACAGTAGCTCATATTCAGTCCAATACACTTTACTTGCTGGGAAAAGACGCGAGTGCTATTTGCCTTGTGTAGGGCAATGGGAGCACAATAGTGACTTTCCTTACCAGAAAACAACTCTTGTTCGTAGGACCAGAAACTGCATGTGATTCAACTCCATTTAGGACTGGGAAACAAACTCTAGCTCGCTTTACAAGAAACACACTCTGCTTTTGAGAAAAGAGCACTCTTCTACTCTACTGTGTTTCCTATAGGGCCAGAACAGTGAGCTTGCTCAGAACATAAGAACTGTGCTTCCTACACACACGGGCCATATCTAGTTCAACTCTGCTTAGGAAACTGACAAGAACAGTAGCTCCTCTTCAGTCTGATACACTGTACTTGTGGGGAACAGAAGCGAGTGATATTTGCACTGTGTATGGCAATTGCAGCACAATAGTGACTTGTCTTACCAGAAAACAACTCTTGCTCGTTGGACAAAAAACTGCATGTGACTCAACTCCATTTAGGACAGGGAAACAAACGTTAGCTCGACTTCCAAGAAACACACTCTGCTTTTGAGAAAAGAGCACTCTTCTACTCTACTGTGTTTCCTATGTGTTCCGAACAGTGAGCTTGCTCAGAACAAAAAAACTGTGCTTCCTACACACACGGCCATATCTAGTTCAAGTCTGCTTAGGAACCTGACAAGAACTGTAGATCCTATTCAGTCCAATACACTGTACTTGCTGGGAACAGACGCCAGTTCTATTTTTCCTGTGTATGTCAATGACAGCGCAATAGTGACTCTTCTTACCAGAAAACAACTCTTGCTCGTAGGACCAGAAACTGCATGTGATTCAACTCCATTTAGGACTGGGAAACAAACTCTAGCTCACTTTACAAGAAACACACTCTGCTTTTGAGAAAAGAGAACTCTTCTACTCTACTGTGTTTCCTATAGGGCCAGAACAGTGAGCTTGCTCAGAAAAAAAGAACTGTGCTTCCTACACACACGGACCATATCTAGGTCAACTCTGCTTAGGAAACTGAGAAGAACAGTAGCTCCTCTTCAGTCCAATACACTGTACTTGCTGGGAACAGACGCATGTGCGATTTGCACTGTGTATGGCAATGGGAGCACAATAGTGACTTTCCTTACCAGAAAACAACTCTTGCTATTAGGACCAGAAACTGCATGTGATTCCACTCCATTTAGGACTGGGAAACAAATGCTAGCTCGCCTTAAAAAAACAAACTCTGCTTTAGAGAAAAGAGCACTCTTCTACTCTACTGTGTTTCCTATGGGATCCAAACAGTGAGCTTGCACAGAACAAAATAACTGTGCTTCCTACACATACGGACCATATCTAGTTCAACTCTGCTTAGGAAACTGACAAGAACAGTAGCTCCTCATCAGTCCAATACACTGTACTTGCTGGGAAAGACGTGAGTGCTATTTGCCTTGTGTAGGGCAATGGGAGCGCAATAGTGACTTTCCTTACCAGAAAACAACTCTTGCTCATAGGATAAGAAACTGCATGTGATTCAACTCCATTTAGGAGTAGGAAACAAACGCTAGCTCGCCTTACAAAAACACACTCTGCTTTTGAGAAAAGAGCACTCTTCTACTCTACTGTGTTTCCTATGGTGTCCGAACATTGAGCTTGCTCAGAACAAAAGAACTGTGCTTCCTACATATACCGGCCATATCTAGTTCAACTCTGCTTAGGAAACTGAGAAGAACAGTAGCTCCTCTTCAGTCCAATACACTGTACTTTCGGGGAACAGACGCGAGTGCTATTTGCACTGTGTATGGCAGTTGGAGCACAATAGTGACTCGTCTTACCAGAAAACAACTCTTGCTCGTAGGACAAAAAACTGCATGTGACTCAACTCCATTTAGGACTGGGAAACAAACGCTAGCTCGCCTTACAAGAAACACACTCTACTTTTGAGAAAAGAGCACTCCTCTACTCTACAGTGTTTCCTTTTGGGTCTGAACAGTGAGCTTGCTCAGAACAAAAGAACTGTGCTTCCTACACACACGGCCATAACTAGTTCAATTCTGCTTAGGAACCTGACAAGAACAGTAGATCCTCTTCAGTCCAATACACTGTAATTGCTGCTAACAGACGCCAGTGCTATTTGTCCTGTGTATGGCAATGGCAGCGCAATAGTGACTCTTCTTACCATAAAACAACTCTTGCTCCTAGGACCAGCAACTGCATGTGATTCAACTCCATTTAGGACTGGCAAACAAAATCTAGCTCACCTTACAAGAAACACACTCTGCTTTAGAGAAAAGAGCGCTCTTCTACTCTACTGTGTTTCCTATAGGGCCAGAACAGTGAGCTTGCTCAGAACAAAAGAACTGTGCTTCCTACACACGGGCCATATCTAGTTCAACTCTGCTTAGGAAACTGAGAAGAACAGTAGCTCCTCTTCAGTCCGATACACTGTACATGCTGGGAACAGACACGAGTGCTATTTGCACTGTGTATGGCAATGGGAGCGCAATAGTGACTTTCTTTACCAGAAAACAACTCTTGCTCATAGGACCAGAAACTGCATGTGACTCAACTCCATTTAGGACTGGGAAACAAATGCTAGCTCGCCTTACATGAAACACACTCTGCTTTTGTGGAAAGAGCACTCTTCTACTCTACTGTGTTTCCTATAGGGCCAGAACAGTGAGCTTGCTCAGAACAAAAGAACTGTGCTTCTTACACACGGGCCATATCTAGTTCAACTCTGCTTAGGAAACTGACAAGAACAGTAGCCCCTCTTCAGTCCGATACACCGTACTTGCTGGGAACAGACACGGGAGCTATTTGCACTGTGTATGTCAAGGGGAGCACAATAGTGACTTTCCTGACCAGAAAACAACTCTTACTCTTAGGACCAGAAACTGCATGTGATTCAACTCCATTTAGGACTGGGAAACAAACGCTAGCTCGCCTTACAAGAAACACACTCTGCTTTTGAGAAAAGATCACTCTTCTACTCTACTGTGTTTCCTATGGTGTCTGAACAGTGAGCTTGCTCAGAACAAAAGAACTGTGCTTCCTACACACACGGCCATATCTAGTTCAATTCTGCTTAGGAACCTGACAAGAACAGAAGATCCTCTTCAGTCCAATACACTGTACTTGCTGGGAACAGACGCCAGTGCTTTTTGTCCTGTGTATGGCAATGGCAGCGCAATAGTGACTCTTCTTACCATAAAACAACTCTTGCTCGTAGGACCAGAAACTGCATGTGACTCAACTCCATTTAGGACTGGGAAACAAATGCTAGCTCGCCTTACATGAAACACACTCTGCTTTTGAGAAAAGAGCAGTCTTCTACTCTACTGTGCTTCCTATTTTGTCCGAACAGTGAGCTTGCTCAGAACAAAAGAACTGTGCTTCCTACACACACGGGCCTTTTCATGTTCAACTCTGCTTAGGAAACTGACAAGAACAGTAGCTCCTCTTCAGTCCGATACACTGTACTTGCTGGGAACAGACGCGGGAGCTATTTGCACTGTGTATGGCAAGGGGAGCACAATAGTGACTTTCCTTAGCAGAAAGCAACTCTTGCTCTTAGGACCAGAAACTGCATGTGATTCAACTCCATTTAGGACTGGGAAACAAACGCTAGCTCGCCTTACAAGAAACACACTCTGCTTTTCAGAAAAGAGCACTCTTCTACTCTACTGTGTTTCCTATGGTGTCCAAACAGTGAGCTTGCTCAGAACAAAAGAACTGTGCTTCCTACACACACGGCCATATCTAGTTCAATTCTGCTTAGAAACGTGACAAGAGCAGTAGATCCTCTTCAGTCCAATACACTGTACTTGCTGTGAACAGACGCCAGTGCTATTTGTCCTGTGTATGGCAATGGCAGCGCAATAGTGACTCTTCTTACCATAAAACAACTCTTGCTCATAGGACTAGAAACTGCATGTGATTCAACTCCATTTAGGACTGGGAAACAAACGCTAGCTTGCCTTACAAAAACACACTCTGCTTTAGAGAAAAGAGCACTCTTCTACTCTACTGTGTTACCTATATGGCCATAACAGTGAGCTTGGTCAGAACAAAAGAACTGTGCTTCCTACACACGGGCCATAACTAGTTCAACTCTGCTTAGGAAACTGACAAGAACAGTAGCTCCTCTTCATTCCGAAACACTGTACTTGCTGGGAACTGACTCGAGTGCTATTTGCACTGTGTATGGCAAATGGAGCACAATAGTGACTCGTCTTACCGGAAAACAACTCTTGCTCGTAGGACCAGAAACTGCATGTGACTCAAATCCATTTAGGACTGGGAAACAAACGCTAGTTCGCCTTACAAGAAACACACTCTGCTTTTGAGAAAAGAGCACTTTTCTACTCTACTGTGCTTCCTATGGGGTCCGAACAGTGAGCTTGCTCAGAACAAAAGAACTGTGCTTCCTACACACACCGGCCATATCTAGTTCAACTCTGCTTAGGAAACTGAGAAGAACAGTAGCTCCTCTTCAGTCAAAGACACTGGACTTTCGGGGAACAGACGCGAGTGCTATTTGCAGTGTGTATGGCAATTGGAGCACAATAGTGACTCGTCTTACCAGAAAATGACTCTTGCTCGTAGGACAAAAAACTGCATGTGACTAAACTCCATTTAGGACTGGGAAACAAACGCTAGCTCGCCTTACAAGAAACACACTCTGCTTTTGAGAAAAGAGCACTCTTCTACTCTACTGTGTTTCCTTTTGGGTCTGAACAGTGAGCTTGCTCAGAACAAAAGAACTGTGCTTCCTACACACACGGCCATAACTAGTTCAATTCTGCTTAGGAACCTGACAAGAACAGTAGATCCTCTTCAGTCCAATACACTGGACTTGCTGCTAACAAACGCCAGTGCTATTTGTCCTGTGTATGGCAATGGCAGCGCAATAGTGACTTTCCTTACCAGAAAACAACTCTTGCTCGTGGGACCAGAAACTGCATGTGATTCCACTCCATTTAGAACAGGGAAGCAAATGCTAGCTCGTCTTACAAGAAACACACTCTGCTTTAGAGAAAAGAGCACTCTTCTACTCTACTGTGTTTACTATGGGGTCCAAACAGTGAGCTTACTCAGAACAAAAGAACTGTGCTTCCTACAAACACGGACCATATCTAGTTCAACTCTGCTTAGGAAACTGACAAGAACAGTAGCTACTCTTCAGTCTGATACACTGTACTTGTGGGGAACAGAAGCGAGTGATATTTGCACTGTGTATGGCAATTGCAGCACAATAGTGACTTGTCTTACCAGAAAACAACTCTTGCTCGTTGGACAAAAAAACTGCATGTGACTCAACTCCATTTAGGACAGGGAAACAAACGCTAGCTCGACTTCAAGAAACACACTCTGCTTTGAGAAAAGAGCACTCTTCTACTCTACTGTGTTTCCTTTTGGGTCTGAACAGTGAGCTTGCTCAGAACAAAAGAACTGTGCTTCCTACACACGGCCATATCTAGTTCAAGTCTGCTTAGGAACCTGACAAGAACTGTAGATCCTATCAGTCCAATACACTGTACTTTGCTGGGAACAGACGCCAGTTCTATTTTTCCTGTGTATGTCAATGACAGCGCAATAGTGACTCTTCTTACCAGAAAACAACTCTTGCTCGTAGGACCAGAAACTGCATGTGATTCAACTCCATTTAGGACTGGGGAAACAAACTCTAGCTCACTTTACAAGAAAAACACTCTGCTTTTGAGAAAAGAGCACTCTTCTACTACTGTGTTTCCTATAGGGCCAGAACAGTGAGCTTGCTCAGAAAAAAAGAACTGTGCTTCCTACACACACGGACCATATCTAGGTCAACTCTGCTTAGGAAACTGAGAAGAACAGTAGCTCCTCTTCAGTCCCAATACACTGTACTTGCTGAGAACAGACGCATGTGCGATTTGCACTGTGTATGGCAAATGGAGCACAATAGTGACTCGTCTTACCGGAAAACAACTCTTGCTCGTAGGACCAGAAACTGCATGTGACTCAAATCCATTTAGGACTGGGAAACAAACGCTAGCTCGCCTTACAAGAACACACTCTGCTTTTGAGAAAAGAGCACTCTTCTACTCTACTGTGCTTCCTATGGGGTCCAAACAGTGAGCTTGCTCAGAACAAAAGAACTGTGCTTCCTACACACACCGGCCATATCTAGTTCAACTCTGCTTAGGAAACTGAGAAGAACAGTAGCTCCTCTTCAGTCAAAGACACTGGACTTTCGGGGAACAGACGCGAGTGCTATTTGCACTGTGTATGGCTATTGGAGCACAATAGTGACTCGTCTTACCAGAAAATAACTCTTGCTCGTAGGACAAAAAACTGCATGTGACTAAACTCCATTTAGAACTGGGCAACAAACGCTAGCTCGCCTTACAAGAAACACACTCTGCTTTTGAGAAAAGAGCACTCTTCTACTCTACTGTGTTTCCTTTTGGGTCTGAACAGTGAGCTTGCTCAGAACAAAAGAACTGTGCTTCCTACACACACGGCCATAACTAGTTCAATTCTGCTTAGGAACCTGACAAGAACAGTAGATCCTCTTCAGTCCAATACACTGGACTTGCTGCTAACAAACGCCAGTGCTATTTGTCCTGTGTATGGCAATGGCAGCGCAATAGTGACTTTCCTTACCAGAAAACAACTCTTGCTCGTGGGACCAGAAACTGCATGTGATTCCACTCCATTTAGGACTGGGAAGCAAATGCTACCTCGTCTTACAAGAAACACACTCTGCTTTAGAGAAAAGAGCACTCTTCTACTCTACTGTGTTTACTATGGGGTCCAAACAGTGAGCTTGCTCAGAACAAAAGAACTGTGCTTCCTACAATCACGGACCATATCTAGTTCAACTCTGCTTAGGAAACTGACAAGAACAGTAGCTCCTCTTCAGTCCAATACACTGTACTTGCTGGGAACAGACGCATGTGCTATTTGCACTGTGTATGCCATTGGGAGCACAATAGTGACTTTCCTTACCAGAAAACAACTCTTGCTCATAGGACTAGAAACTGCATATGATTACACTCCATTTAGGACTGGGAAACAAATGCTAGCTCGCCTTACAAGAAACACACTCTGCTTTAGAGAAAATAGCACTCTTCTACTCTACTGTGTTTCCTATGGGGTCCAAACAGTGAGCTTGCTCAGAACAAAAGAACTGTGCTTAATACACACACGGACCACATCTAGTTCAACTCTGCTTAGGAAACTGACAAGAACAGTAGCTCATATTCAGTCCAATACACTTTACTTGCTGGGAAGACGCGAGTGCTATTTGCCTTGTGTAGGGCAATGGGAGCACAATAGTGACATTCCTTACCAGAAAACAACTCTTGTTCGTAGGACCAGAAACTGCATGTGATTCAACTCCATTTAGGACTGGGAAACAAACTCTAGCTCGCTTTACAAGAAACACACTCTGCTTTTGAGAAAAGAGCACTCTTCTACTCTACTGTGTTTCCTATAGGGCCAGAACAGTGAGCTTGCTCAGAACATAAGAACTGTGCTTCCTACACACACGGGCCATATCTAGTTCAACTCTGCTTAGGAAACTGACAAGAACAGTAGCTCCTCTTCAGTCTGATACACTGTACTTGTGGGGAACAGAAGCGAGTGATATTTGCACTGTGTATGGCAATTGCAGCACAATAGTGACTTGTCTTACCAGAAAACAACTCTTGCTCGTTGGACAAAAAACTGCATGTGACTCAACTCCATTTAGGACAGGGAAACAAACGTTAGCTCGACTTCCAAGAAACACACTCTGCTTTTGAGAAAAGAGCACTCTTCTACTCTACTGTGTTTCCTATGTGTTCCGAACAGTGAGCTTGCTCAGAACAAAAAAACTGTGCTTCCTACACACACGGCCATATCTAGTTCAAGTCTGCTTAGGAACCTGACAAGAACTGTAGATCCTATTCAGTCCAATACACTGTACTTGCTGGGAACAGACGCCAGTTCTATTTTTCCTGTGTATGTCAATGACAGCGCAATAGTGACTCTTCTTACCAGAAAACAACTCTTGCTCGTAGGACCAGAAACTGCATGTGATTCAACTCCATTTAGGACTGGGAAACAAACTCTAGCTCACTTTACAAGAAACACACTCTGCTTTTGAGAAAAGAGAACTCTTCTACTCTACTGTGTTTCCTATAGGGCCAGAACAGTGAGCTTGCTCAGAAAAAAAGAACTGTGCTTCCTACACACACGGACCATATCTAGGTCAACTCTGCTCAGGAAACTGAGAAGAACAGTAGCTCCTCTTCAGTCCAATACACTGTACTTGCTGGGAACAGACGCATGTGCGATTTGCACTGTGTATGGCAATGGGAGCACAATAGTGACTTTCCTTACCAGAAAACAACTCTTGCTATTAGGACCAGAAACTGCATGTGATTCCACTCCATTTAGGACTGGGAAACAAATGCTAGCTCGCCTTACAAGAAACACACTCTGCTTTAGAGAAAATAGCACTCTTCTACTCTACTGTGTTTCCTATGGGGTCCAAACAGTGAGCTTGCTCAGAACAAAAGAACTGTGCTTAATACACACACGGACCACATCTAGTTCAACTCTGCTTAGGAAACTGACAAGAACAGTAGCTCATATTCAGTCCAATACACTTTACTTGCTGGGAAAAGACGCGAGTGCTATTTGCCTTGTGTAGGGCAATGGGAGCACAATAGTGACTTTCCTTACCAGAAAACAACTCTTGTTCGTAGGACCAGAAACTGCATGTGATTCAACTCCATTTAGGACTGGGAAACAAACTCTAGCTCGCTTTACAAGAAACACACTCTGCTTTTGAGAAAAGAGCACTCTTCTACTCTACTGTGTTTCCTATAGGGCCAGAACAGTGAGCTTGCTCAGAACATAAGAACTGTGCTTCCTACACACACGGGCCATATCTAGTTCAACTCTGCTTAGGAAACTGACAAGAACAGTAGCTCCTCTTCAGTCTGATACACTGTACTTGTGGGGAACAGAAGCGAGTGATAATTGCACTGTGTATGGCAATTGCAGCACAATAGTGACTTGTCTTACCAGAAAACAACTCTTGCTCGTTGGACAAAAAACTGCATGTGACTCAACTCCATTTAGGACAGGGAAACAAACGCTAGCTCGACTTCCAAGAAACACACTCTGCTTTTGAGAAAAGAGCACTCTTCTACTCTACTGTGTTTCCTATGTGTTCCGAACAGTGAGCTTGCTCAGAACAAAAAAACTGTGCTTCCTACACACAAGGCCATATCTAGTTCAAGTCTGCTTAGGAACCTGACAAGAACAGTAGATCCTATTCAGTCCAATACACTGTACTTGCTGGGAACAGACGCCAGTTCTATTTTTCCTGTGTATGTCAATGACAGCGCAATAGTGACTCTTCTTACCAGAAAACAACTCTTGCTCGTAGGACCAGAAACTGCATGTGATTCAACTCCATTTAGGACTGGGAAACAAACTCTAGCTCACTTTACAAGAAAAACACTCTGCTTTTGAGAAAAGAGCACTCTTCTACTCTACTGTGTTTCCTATAGGGCCAGAACAGTGAGCTTGCTCAGAAAAAAAGAACTGTGCTTCCTACACACACGGACCATATCTAGGTCAACTCTGCTTAGGAAACTGAGAAGAACAGTAGCTCCTCTTCAGTCCAATACACTGTACTTGCTGAGAACAGACGCATGTGCGATTTGCACTGTGTATGGCAAATGGAGCACAATAGTGACTCGTCTTACCGGAAAACAACTCTTGCTCGTAGGACCAGAAACTGCATGTGACTCAAATCCATTTAGGACTGGGAAACAAACGCTAGCTCGCCTTACAAGAACACACTCTGCTTTTGAGAAAAGAGCACTCTTCTACTCTACTGTGCTTCCTATGGGGTCCAAACAGTGAGCTTGCTCAGAACAAAAGAACTGTGCTTCCTACACACACCGGCCATATCTAGTTCAACTCTGCTTAGGAAACTGAGAAGAACAGTAGCTCCTCTTCAGTCAAAGACACTGGACTTTCGGGGAACAGACGCGAGTGCTTTTTGCACTGTGTATGGCAATTGGAGCACAATAGTGACTCGTCTTACCAGAAAATAACTCTTGCTCGTAGGACAAAAAACTGCATGTGACTAAACTCCATTTAGGACTGGGCAACAAACGCTAGCTCGCCTTACAAGAAACACACTCTGCTTTTGAGAAAAGAGCACTCTTCTACTCTACTGTGTTTCCTTTTGGGTCTGAACAGTGAGCTTGCTCAGAACAAAAGAACTGTGCTTCCTACACACACGGCCATAACTAGTTCAATTCTGCTTAGGAACCGGACAAGAACAGTAGATCCTCTTCAGTCCAATACACTGTAATTGCTGCTAACAGACGCCAGTGCTATTTGTCCTCTGTATGGCAATGGCAGCGCAATAGTGACTCTTCTTACCATAAAACAACTCTTGCTCGTAGGACCAGAAACTGCATGTGATTCATCTCCATTTAGGACTGGCAAACAAAAGCTAGCTCACCTTATAAGAAACACACTCTGCTTTAGAGAAAAGAGCACTCTTCTACTCTACTGTGTTTCCTATAGGGCCAGAACAGTGAGCTTGCTCAGAACAAAAGAACTGTGCTTCCTACACACGGGCCATATCTAGTTCAACTCTGCTTAGGAGACTGACAAGAACAGTAGCTCCTCTTCAGTCCGATACACTGTACTTGCTGTGAACAGACGCGAGTGATATTTGCACTGTGTATGGCAATGGGAGCGCAATAGTGACTTTCTTTACGAGAAAACAACTCTTGCTCGTAGGACCAGAAACTGCATGTGACTCAACTCCATTTAGGACTGGGAAACAAATGCTAGCTCGCCTTACATGAAACACACTCTGCTTTTAGAAAAGAGCACTCTTCTACTCTACTGTGCTTCCTATGGTGTCCGAACAGTGAGCTTGCTCAGAACAAAAGAACTGTGCTTCCTACACACACGGGCCATATCATGTTCAACTCTGCTTAGGAAACTGACAAGAACAGTAGCTAATCTTCAGTCCGATACACTGTACTTGCTAGGAACAGACGCGGGAGCTATTTGCACTGTGTATGGCAAGGGGAGCACAATAGTGACTTTCCTTAGCAGAAAACAACTCTTGTTCTTAGGACCAGAAACTGCATATGATTCAACTCCATTTAGGACTGGGAAACAAACGCTAGCTCGCCTTACAAGAAACACACTCTGCTTTTGAGAAAAGAGCACTCTTCTACTCTACTGTGTTTCCTATGGTGTCCGAACAGTGAGCTTGCTCAGAAAAAAAGAACTGTGCTTCCTACACACACGGCCATATCTAGTTCAATTCTGCTTAGGAACCTGACAAGAGCAGTAGATCCTCATCAGTCCAATACACTGTACTTGCTGGGAACAGACGCCAGTGCTATTTGTCCTGTGTATGGCAATGGCAGCGCAATAGTGACTCTTCTTACCATAAAACAACTCTTGCTCATAGGACTAGAAACTGCATGTGATTCAACTCCATTTAGGACTGGGAAACAAACGCTAGCTTGCCTTACAAAAACACACTCTGCTTTAGAGAAAAGAGCACTCTTCTACTCTACTGTGTTTCCAATATGGCCATAACAGAGAGCTTGGTCAGAACAAAAGAACTGTGCTTCCTACACACGGGCCATAACTCTAGTTCAACTCTGCTTAGGAAACTGACAAGAACAGTAGCTCCTCTTCATTCTGAAACACTGTACTTGCTGGGAACTGACGCGAGTGCTACTTGCACTGTGTATGGCAAATGGAGCACAATAGTGACTCGTCTTACCGGAAAACAACTCTTGCTCGTATGACCAGAAACTGCATGTGACTCAACTCCATTTAGGACTGGGAAACAAACGCTAGCTCGCCTTACAAGAAACACACTCTGCTTTTGAGAAAAGAGCACTCTTCTACTCTACTGTGTTTCCTATGGGGTCCGAACAGTGAGCCTGCTCAGAACAAAAGAACTGTGCTTCCTACATACACGACCATATCTAGTTCAATTCTGCTTAGGAACCTGACAAGAACAGTAGATCCTCTTCAGTCCAATACACTGTACTTGCTGGGAACAGACGCCAGTGCTATTTGTCCTGTGTATGGCAATGGCAGCGCAAAAGTGACTCTTCTTACTATAAAACAACTCTTGCTCGTAGGACCAGAAACTGCTTGTGATTCAACTCCATTTAGGACTGGGAAACAAAAGCTAGCTCACCTTACAAGAAACACACTCTGCTTTTGTGGAAAGAGCACTCTTCTACTCTATTGTGTTTCCTATAGGGCCAGAACAGTGAGCTTGCTCAGAACAAAAGAACTGTGCTTCCTACACACGGGCCATATCTAGTTCAACTCTGCTTAGGAAACTGACAAGAACAGTAGCTCCTCTTCAGTCCGATACACCGTACTTGCTGGGAAAAGACGCAAGGGCTATTTGCCTTGTGTAGGGCAATGGGAGCGCAATAGAGACGGTCCTTACCAGAAAACAACTCTTGTTCGTAGGACCAGAAACTGCATGTGATTCAACTCCATTTAGGACTGGGAAATAAAAGCTAGCTCACCTTACAAGAAACACACTCTGCTTTTGCGGAAAGAGCACTCTTCTACTCTACTGTGTTTCCTATAGGGCCAGAACAGTGAGCTTGCTCAGAACAAAAGAACTGTGCTTCGTACACACGGGCCATATCTAGTTCAACTCTGCTTAGGAAACTGACAAGAACAGTAGCTCCTCTTCAGTCCGATACACTGTACTTGCTGGGAACAGACGCGAGTGCTATTTGCACTGTGTATGGCAATGGGAGCGCAACAGTGACTTTCCTTACCAGAAAACAACTCTTGCTCGTAGGACCAGAAACTGCATGTGATTCCACTCCATTTGGGACTGGGAAGCAAATGCTAGCTCGCCTTACAAGAAACACACTCTGCTTTAGAGAAAAGAGCACTCTTCTACTCTACTGTGTTTACTATGGGGTCCAAACAGTGAGCTTGCTCAGAACAAAAGAACTGTGCTTCCTACACACACGGACCATATCTAGTTCAACTCTGCTCAGGAAACTGAGAAGAACAGTAGCTCCTCTTCAGTCCAATACACTGTACTTGCTGGGAACAGACGCATGTGCTATTTGCACTGTGTATGCCAATGGGAGCGCAATAGTGACTTTCCTTACCAGAAAACAACTCTTGCTCATAGGACTAGAAACTGCATGTGATTCCACTCCATTTAGGACTGGGAAACAAATGCTAGCTCCCCTTACAAGAAACACAGTCTGCTTTAGAGAAAATAGCACTCTTCTACTCTACTGTGTTTCCTATAGGGCCAGAACAGTGAGCTTGCTCAGAACATAAGAACTGTGCTTAATACACACACGGACCACATCTAGTTCAACTCTACTTAGGAAACTGACAAGAACAGTAGCTCCTATTCAGTCCAATACACTTTACTTGCTGGGAAAAGACGCGAGTGCTATTTGCCTTGTGTAGGGCAATGGGAGCACAATAGTGACTTTCCTTACCAGAAAACACCTCTTGTTCGTAGGACCAGAAACTGCATGTGATTCAACTCCATTTAGGACTGGGAAACAAACTCTAGCTCGCTTTACAAGAAACACACTCTGCTTTTGATAAAAGAGCACTCTTCTACTCTACCGTGTTTCCTATAGGGCCAGAACAGTGAGCTTGCTCAGAACATAAGAACTGTGCTTCCTACACACACGGACCATATCTAGTTCAACTCTGCTTAGGAAACTGACAAGAACAGTAGCTCCTATTCAGTCCAATACACTGTACTTGCTGGGAAAAGACGTGAGTGCTATTTGCCTTGTGTAGGGCAATGGGAGCGCAATAGTGACTTTCCTTACCAGAAGACAACTCTTGCTCGTAGGACAAGAAACTGCATGTGATTCAACTCCATTTAGGAGTAGGAAACAAACGCTAGCTCGCCTTACAAAAACACACTCTGCTTTTGAGAAAAGAGCACTCTTCTACTCTACTGTGTTTCCTATGGTGTCCGAACATTGAGCTTGCTCAGAACAAAAGAACTGTGCTTCCTACACACACCGGCCATATCTAGTTCAACTCTGCTTAGGAAACTGAGAAGAACAGTACCTCCTCTTCAGTCCAATACACTGTACTTTCGGGGAACAGACGCGAGTGCTATTTGCACTGTGTATGGCAATTGGAGCACAATAGTGACTCGTCTTACCAGAAAACAACTCTTGCTCGTAGGACAAAAAACTGCATGTGACTCAACTCCATTTAGGACTGGGAAACAAACGCTAGCTCGCCTTACAAGAAACACACTCTACTTTTGAGAAAAGAGCACTCTTCTACTCTACTGTGTTTCCTTTTGGGTCTGAACAGTGAGCATGCTCAGAACAAAAGAAGTGTACTTCCTGCACACACGGCCATAACTAGTTCAATTCTGCTTAGGAACCGGACAAGAACAGTAGATCCTCTTCAGTCCAATACACTGTAATTGCTGCTAACAGACGCCAGTGCTATTTGTCCTCTGTATGGCAATGGCAGCGCAATAGTGACTCTTCTTACCATAAAACAACTCTTGCTCGTAGGACCAGAAACTGCATGTGATTCATCTCCATTTAGGACTGGCAAACAAAAGCTAGCTCACCTTACAAGAAACACACTCTGCTTTAGAGAAAAGAGCACTCTTCTACTCTACTGTGTTTCCTATAGGGCCAGAACAGTGAGCTTGCTCAGAACAAAAGAACTGTGCTTCCTACACACGGGCCATATCTAGTTCAACTCTGCTTAGGAGACTGACAAGAACAGTAGCTCCTCTTCAGTCCGATACACTGTACTTGCTGTGAACAGACGTGAGTGCTATTTGCACTGTGTATGGCAATGGGAGCGCAATAGTGACTTTCTTTACGAGAAAACAACTCTTGCTCGTAGGACCAGAAACTGCATGTGACTCAACTCCATTTAGGACTGGGAAACAAATGCTAGCTCGCCTTACATGAAACACACTCTGCTTTTAGAAAAGAGCACTCTTCTACTCTACTGTGCTTCCTATGGTGTCCGAACAGTGAGCTTGCTCAGAACAAAAGAACTGTGCTTCCTACACACGGGCCATATATAGTTCAACTCTGCTTAGGAAACTGACAAGAACAGTAGCTCCTCTTCAGTCCGATACACCGTACTTGCTGGGAAAAGACGCAAGGGCTATTTGCCTTGTGTAGGGCAATGGGAGCTCAATAGAGACGGTCCTTACCAGAAAACAACTCTTGTTCGTAGGACCAGAAACTGCATGTGATTCAACTCCATTTAGGACTGGGAAATAAAAGCTAGCTCACCTTACAAGAAACACACTCTGCTTTTGTGGAAAGAGCACTCTTCTACTCTACTGTGTTTCCTATAGGGCCAGAACAGTGAGCTTGCTCAGAACAAAAGAACTGTGCTTCCTACACACGGGCCATATCTAGTTCTACTCTGCTTAGGAAACTGACAAGAACAGTAGCCCCTCTTCAGTCCGATACACCGTACTTGCTGGGAACAGACACGGGAGCTATTTGCACTGTGTATGGCAAGGGGAGCACAATAGTGACTTTCCTGACCAGAAAACAACTCTTGCTCTTAGGACCAGAAACTCCATGTGATTCAACTCCATTTAGGACTGGGAAACAAACGCTAGCTCGCCTTACAAGAAACACACTCTGCTTTTGAGAAAAGATCACTCTTCTACTCTACTGTGTTTCCTATGGTGTCTGAACAGTGAGCTTGCTCAGAACAAAAGAACTGTGCTTCCTACACACACAGCCATATCTAGTTCAATTCTGCTTAGGAACCTGAAATGAACAGTAGCTCCTCTTCAGTCCAATACACTGTACTTGCTGGGAACAGACGCCAGTGCTATTTGTCCTGTGTATGGCAATGGCAGCGCAATAGTGACTCTTCTTACCATAAAACAACTCTTGCTCATAGGACTAGAAACTTCATGTGATTCAACTCCATTTAGGACTGGGAAACAAACGATAGCTCGCCTTACAAGAAACACACTCTGCTTTAGAGAAAAGAGCACTCTTCTACAATACTGTGTTTCCTATATGGCCATAACAGTGAGCTTGGTCAGAACAAAAGAACTGTGCTTCTTACACACGGGCCATAACTAGTTCAACACTGCTTAGGAAACTGACAAGAACAGTAGCTCCTCTTCATTCCGAAACACTGTACTTGCTGGGAAATGACGCGAGTGCTATTTGCCCTGTGTATGGCAATGGAAGCGCAATAGTGACTTTCCTTACCAGAAAACAACTCTTGCTCATAGAACCAGAAACTGCATGTGATTCAACTCCATTTAGGACTGGGATACAAATGCTAGCTCGCCTTACATGAAACACACTCTGCTTTTGAGAAAAGAGCACTCTTCTACTCTACTGTGCTTCCTATGGGGTCCGAACAGTGAGCTTGCTCAGAACAAAAGAACTGTGCTTCCTACACACACCGGCCATATCTAGTTCAACTCTGCTTAGGAAACTGAGAAGAACAGTAGCTCCTCTTCAGTCAAAGACACTGTACTTTCGGGGAACAGACGCGAGTGCTATTTGAACTGTGTATGGCAATTGGAGCACAATAGTGACTCATCTTACCAGAAAATAACTCTTGCTCGTAGGACAAAAAACTGCATGTGACTCAACTCCATTTAGGACTGGAAAACAAACGCTAGCTCGCCTTACAAGAAACACACTCTGCTTTAGAGAAAAGAGCACTCTTCTAATCTACTGTGTTTCCTATGGGGCCAGAACAGTGAGCTTGCTCAGAACAAAAGAACTGTGCTTCGTACACACGGGCCATATCTAGTTCAACTCTGCTTAGGAAACTGACAAGAACAGTAGCTCCTCTTCAGTCCGATACACTGTACTTGCTGGGAACAGAATCGAGTGCTATTTGCACTGTGTATGGCAATGGGAGCGCAATAGTGACTTTCCTTACCAGAAAACAACTCTTGCTCGTAGGACCAGAAACTGCATGTGATTCCACTCCATTTGGGACTGGGAAGCAAATGCTAGCTCGCCTTACAAGAAACACACTCTGCTTTAGAGAAAAGAGCACTCTTCTACTCTACTGTGTTTACTATGGGGTCCAAACAGTGAGCTTGCTCAGAACAAAAGAACTGTGCTTCCTACACACACGGACCATATCTAGTTCAACTCTGCTCAGGAAACTGAGAAGAACAGTAGCTCCTCTTCAGTCCAATACACTGTACTTGCTGGGAACAGACGCATGTGCTATTTGCACTGTGTATGCCAATGGGAGCGCAATAGTGACTTTCCTTACCAGAAAACAACTCTTGCTCATAGGACTAGAAACTGCATGTGATTCAACTCCATTTAGCACTGGGAAATAAACTCTAGCTCGCTTTACAAGAAACACACTCTGCTTTTGATAAAAGAGCACTCTTCTACTCTACTGTGTTTCCTATAGGGCCAGAACAGTGAGCTTGCTCAGAACAAAAGAACTGTGCTTCCTACACACACGGGCCATATCTAGTTCAACTCTGCATAGGAAACTGACAAGAACAGTAGCTCCTCTTCAGTCTGATACACTGTACTTGTTGGGAACAGAAGCGAGTGATATTTGCACTGTGTAAGGCAATTGGAGCACAATAGTGACTTGTCTTACCAGAAAACAACTCTTGCTCGTTGGACAAAAAACTGCATGTGACTCAACTCCATTTAGGACTGGGAAACAAACGCTAGCTCGACTTCCAAGAAACACACTCTGCTTTTGAGAAAAGAGCACTCTTCTACTCTACTGTGTTTCTTATGTGTTCCGAACAGTGAGCTTGCTCAGAACAAAAAAACTGTGCTTCCTACACACACGGCTATATCTAGTTCAAGTCTGCATAGGAACCTGACAAGAACAGTAGATCCTATTCAGTCCAATACACTGTACTTGCTGGGAACAGACGCCATTGCTATTTGTCCTGTGTATGTCAATGACAGCGCAATAGTGACTCTTCTTACCAGAAAACAACTCTTGCTCGTAGGACCAGAAACTGCATGTGATTCAACTCCATTTAGGACTGGGAAACAAACTCTAGCTCGCTTTACAAGAAACACACTCTGCTTTTGAGAAAAGAGCACTCTTCTACTCTACTGTGTTTCCTATAGGGCCAGAACAGTGAGCTTGCTCAGGAAAAAAGAACTGTGCTTCCTACACACATGGACCATATCTAGGTCAACTCTGCTTAGGAAACTGAGAAGAACAGTAGCTCCTCTTCAGTCCAATACACTGTACTTGCTGGGAACAGACGCATGTGCGATTTGCACTGTGTATGGCAATGGCAGCACAATAGTGACTTTCCTTACCAGAAAACAACTCTTGCTATTAGGACCAGAAACTGCATGTGATTCCACTCCATTTAGGACTGGGAAACAAATGCTAGCTCGCCTTAAAAAAACAAACTCTGCTTTTGAGAAAAGAGCACTCTTCTACTCTACTGTGTTTCCTATGGGGTCCAAACAGTGAGCTTGCTCAGAACAAAATAACTGTGCTTCCTACACACACGGACCATATCTAGTTCAACTCTGCTTAGGAAACTGACAAGAACAGTAGCTCCTATTCAGTCCAATACACTGTACTTGCTGGGAAAAGACGTGAGTGCTATTTGCCTTGTGTAGGGCAATGGGAGCGCAATAGTGACTTTCCTTACCAGAAAACAACTCTTGCTCGTAGGACCAGAAACTGCATGTGATTCAACTCCATTTAGGAGTAGGAAACAAACGCTAGCTCGCCTTACAAAAACACACTCTGCTTTTGAGAAAAGAGCACTCTTCTACTCTACTGTGTTTCCTATGGTGTCCGAACATTGAGCTTGCTCAGAACAAAAGAACTGTGCTTCCTACACACACCGGCCATATCTAGTTCAACTCTGCTTAGGAAACTGAGAAGAACAGTAGCTCCTCTTCAGTCCAATACACTGTACTTTCGGGGAACAGACGCGAGTGCTATTTGCACTGTGTATGGCAATTGGAGCACAATAGTGACTCGTCTTACCAGAAAACAACTCTTGCTCGTAGGACAAAAAACTGCATGTGACTCAACTCCATTTAGGACTGGGAAACAAACGCTAGCTCGCCTTACAAGAAACACACTCTACTTTTGAGAAAAGAGCACTCTTCTACTCTACTGTGTTTCCTTTTGGGTCTGAACAGTGAGCATGCTCAGAACAAAAGAACTGTGCTTCCTACACACACGGCCATAACTAGTTCAATTCTGCTTAGGAACCTGACAAGAACAGTAGATCCTCTTCAGTCCAATACACTGTAATTGCTGCTAACAGACGCCAGTGCTATTTGTCCTGTGTATGGCAATGGCAGCGCAATAGTGACTCTTCTTACCATAAAACAACTCTTGCTCGTAGGACCAGAAACTGCATGTGATTCAACTCCATTTAGGACTGGCAAACAAAAGCTAGTTCACCTTACAAGAAACACACTCTGCTTTAGAGAAAAGAGCACTCTTCTACTCTACTGTGTTTTCTATAGGGCCAGAACAGTGAGCTTGCTCAGAACAAAAGAACTGTGCTTCCTACACACGGGCCATATCTAGTTCAACTCTGCTTAGGAGACTGACAAGAACAGTAGCTCCTCTTCAGTCCGATACACCGTACTTGCTGTGAACAGACGCGAGTGCTATTTGCACTGTGTATGGCAATGGGAGCGCAATAGTGACTTTCTTTACCAGAAAACAACTCTTGCTCGTAGGACCAGAAACTGCATGTGACTCAACTCCATTTAGGACGGGGAAACAAATGCTAGCTCGCCTTACATGAAACACACTCTGCTTTTGAGAAAAGAGCACTCTTCTACTCTACTGTGCTTTCTATGGTGTCCGAACAGTGAGCTTGCTCAGAACAAAAGAAATGTACTTCCTACACACACGGGCCATATCATGTTCAACTCTGCTTAGGAAACTGACAAGAACAGTAGCTCCTCTTCAGTCCGATACACTGTACTTGCTGGGAACAGACGCGGGAGCTATTTGCACTGTGTATGGCAAGGGGAGCACAATAGTGACTTTCCTTAGCAGAAAACAACTCTTGCTCTTAGGACCAGAAACTGCATGTGATTCAACTCCATTTAGGACTGGGAAACAAACGCTAGCTCACCTTACAAGAAACGCACTCTGCTTTTGAGAAAAGAGCACTCTTCTACTCTACTGTGTTTCCTATGGTGTCCAAACAGTGAGCTTGCTCAGAACAAAAGAACTGTGCTTCCTACACACACGGCCATATCTAGTTCAATTCTGCTTAGGAACCTGACAAGAGCAGTAGATCCTCTTCAGTCCAATACACTGTACTTGCTGGGAACAGACGCCAGTGCTATTTGTCCTGTGTATGGCAATGGCAGCGCAATAGTGACTCTTCTTACCATAAAACAACTCTTGCTCATAGGACTAGAAACTGCATGTGATTCAACTCCATTTAGGACTGGGAAACAAACGCTAGCTTGCCTTACAAAAACACACTCTGCTTTAGAGAAAAGAGCACTCTTCTACTCTACTGTGTTTCCAATATGGCCATAACAGTGAGCTTGGTCAGAACAAAAGAACTGTGCTTCACACACACGGGCCATATCTAGTTCAACACTGCTTAGGATACTGACAAGAACAGTAGCTCCTCTTCATTCCGAAACACTGCACATGCTGGGAACTGACGCGAGTTCTATTTGCCCTGTGTATGGCAAAGGGAGCGCAATAGTGACTTTCCTTACCAGAAAACAACTCTTGCTCATAGAACCAGAAACTGCATGTGATTCAACTCCATTTAGGACTGGGATACAAATGCTAGCTCGCCTTACATGAAACACACTCTGCCTTTGAGAAAAGAGCACTCTTCTACTCTACTGTGCTTCCTATGGGGTCCGAACAGTGAGCTTGCTCAGAACAAAAGAACTGTGCTTCCTACACACACCGGCCATATCTAGTTCAACTCTGCTTAGGAAACTGAGAAGAACAGTAGCTCCTCTTCAGTCAAAGACACTGTACTTTCGGGGAAATGACGCGAGTGCTATTTGCACTGTGTATGGCAATTGGAGCACAATAGTGACTCATCTTACCAGAAAATAACTCTTGCTCATAGGACAAAAAACTGCATGTGACTCAACTCCATTTAGGACTGGGAAACAAACGCTAGCTCGCCTTACAAGAAACACACTCTACTTTTGAGAAAAGAGCACTCTTCTACTCTACTGTGTTTCCTTTTGGGTCTGAACAGTGAGCATGCTCAGAACAAAAGAACTGTGCTTCCTACACACACGGCCATAACTAGTTCAATTCTGCTTAGGAACCTGACAAGAACAGTAGATCCTCTTCAGTCCAATACACTGTAATTGCTGCTAACAGACGCCAGTGCTATTTGTCCTGTGTATGGCAATGGCAGCGCAATAGTGACTCTTCTTACCATAAAACAACTCTTGCTCGTAGGACCAGAAACTGCATGTGATTCAACTCCATTTAGGACTGGCAAACAAAAGCTAGTTCACCTTACAAGAAACACACTCTGCTTTAGAGAAAAGAGCACTCTTCTACTCTACTGTGTTTTCTATAGGGCCAGAACAGTGAGCTTGCTCAGAACAAAAGAACTGTGCTTCCTACACACGGGCCATATCTAGTTCAACTCTGCTTAGGAGACTGACAAGAACAGTAGCTCCTCTTCAGTCCGATACACCGTACTTGCTGTGAACAGACGCGAGTGCTATTTGCACTGTGTATGGCAATGGGAGCGCAATAGTGACTTTCTTTACCAGAAAACAACTCTTGCTCGTAGGACCAGAAACTGCATGTGACTCAACTCCATATAGGACGGGGAAACAAATGCTAGCTCGCCTTACATGAAACACACTCTGCTTTTGAGAAAAGAGCACTCTTCTACTCTACTGTGCTTTCTATGGTGTCCGAACAGTGAGCTTGCTCAGAACAAAAGAAATGTACTTCCTACACACACGGGCCATATCATGTTCAACTCTGCTTAGGAAACTGACAAGAACAGTAGCTCCTCTTCAGTCCGATACACTGTACTTGCTGGGAACAGACGCGGGAGCTATTTGCACTGTGTATGGCAAGGGGAGCACAATAGTGACTTTCCTTAGCAGAAAACAACTCTTGCTCTTAGGACCAGAAACTGCATGTGATTCAACTCCATTTAGGACTGGGAAACAAACGCTAGCTCGCCTTACAAGAAACGCACTCTGCTTTTGAGAAAAGAGCACTCTTCTCCTCTACTGTGTTTCCTATGGTGTCCAAACAGTGAGCTTGCTCAGAACAAAAGAACTGTGCTTCCTACACACACGGCCATATCTAGTTCAATTCTGCTTAGGAACCTGACAAGAGCAGTAGATCCTCTTCAGTCCAATACACTGTACTTGCTGGGAACAGACGCCAGTGCTATTTGTCCTGTGTATGGCAATGGCAGCGCAATAGTGACTCTTCTTACCATAAAACAACTCTTGCTCATAGGATTAGAAACTGCATGTGATTCAACTCCATTTAGGACTGGGAAACAAACGCTAGCTTGCCTTACAAAAACACACTCTGCTTTAGAGAAAAGAGCACTCTTCTACTCTACTGTGTTTCCAATATGGCCATAACAGTGAGCTTGGTCAGAACAAAAGAACTGTGCTTCACACACACGGGCCATATCTAGTTCAACACTGCTTAGGATACTGACAAGAACAGTAGCTCCTCTTCATTCCGAAACACTGTACATGCTGGGAACTGACGCGAGTTCTATTTGCCCTGTGTATGGCAAAGGGAGCGCAATAGTGACTTTCCTTACCAGAAAACAACTCTTGCTCATAGAACCAGAAACTGCATGTGATTCAACTCCATTTAGGACTGGGATACAAATGCTAGCTCGCCTTACATGAAACACACTCTGCTTTTGAGAAAAGAGCACTCTTCTACTCTACTGTGCTTCCTATGGGGTCCGAACAGTGAGCTTGCTCAGAACAAAAGAACTGTGCTTCCTACACACACCGGCCATATCTAGTTCAACTCTGCTTAGGAAACTGAGAAGAACAGTAGCTCCTCTTCAGTCAAAGACACTGTACTTTCGGGGAAATGACGCGAGTGCTATTTGCACTGTGTATGGCAATTGGAGCACAATAGTGACTCGTCTTACCAGAAAATAACTCTTGCTCGTAGGACAAAAAACTGCATGTGACTCAACTCCATTTAGGACTGGGAAACAAACGCTAGCTCGCCTTACAAGAAACACACTCTGCTTTTGTTAAAAGAGCACTCTTCTACTCTACTGTGTTTCCTTTTGGGTCTGAACAGTGAGCTTGCTCAGAACAAAAGAACTGTGCTTCCGACGCACACGGCCATAACTAGTTCAATTCTGCTTAGGAACCTGACAAGAACAGTAGATCCTCTTCAGTCCAATACACTGGACTTGCTGCTAACAAACGCCAGTGCTATTTGTCCTGTGTATGGCAATGGCAGCGCAATAGTGACTCTTCTTACCATAAAACAACTCTTGCTCATAGGACCAGAAACTGCATGTGATTCAACTCCATTTAGGACTGGGAAGCAAATGCTAGCTCGCCTTACATGAAACACACTCTGCTTTTGAGAAAAGAGCACTCTTCTACTCTACTGTGTTTCCTATGTGGTCTCCACAGTGAGCTTGCTCAGAACAAAAGAACTGTGCTTCCTGCACACACGGGCCACATCTAGTTCAACTCTGCTTAGGAAACTGACAAGAACACTAGCTCCTCTTCAGTCCAATACACTGTACTTTCGGGGAACAGACGCGAGTGCTATTTGCACTGTGTATGGCAATGGCAGCACAATAGTGACTCTTCTTACTATAAAACAACTCTTGCTCGTAGGACCAGAAACTGCATGTGATTCAACTCCATTTAGGACTGGGAAACAAAAGCTAGCTCACCTTACAGAAACACACTCTGCTTTAGAGAAAAGAGCACTCTTCTACTCTACTGTGTTTCCTATAGGGCCAGAACAGTGAGCTTGCTCAGAACAAAGAACTGTGCTTCCTACACACGGGCCATATCTAGTTCAACTCTGCTTAGGAAACTGACAAGAACAGTAGCTCCTCTTCAGTCCGGTACACTGTACTTGCAGGGAACAGACGCGAGTGCTATTTGCACTGTTTATGGCAAATGGAGCACAATAGTGACTCGCCCTACTAGAAAACAACTCTTGCTCGTAGGACAAAAACCTGCATGTGACGCAACTCCATTTAGGACTGGGAAACAAACGCTAGCTCGCCTTACAAGAAACACACTCTGCTTTTGAGAAAAGAGCACTCTTCTACTATACTGTGTTTCCTATGGGGTCGGAACACTCAGCTTGCTCAGAACAAAAGAACTGTGCTTCCTACACACACGGCCATATCTAGTTCAATTCTGCTTAGGAACCTGACAAGAACAGTAGATCCTCTTCAGTCCGATACACTGCACTTGCTGGGAACAGACGCCAGTGTTATTTGTCCTGTGTATGGCAATGGCAGCGCAATAGTGACTCTTCTTACCATAAAACAACTCTTGCTCGTAGGACCAGAAACTGCATGTGATTCAACTCCATTTAGGACTGGGAAACAAAAGCTAGCTCACCTTACAAGAAACACACTCTGCTTTAGAGAAAAGAGCACTCTTCTACTCTGCTGTGTTTCCTATAGGGCCAGAACAGTGAGCTTGCTCAGAAAAAAAGAACTGTGCTTCCTACACACACGGGCCATATCTAGTTCAACTCTACTTAGGAAACTGAAAAGAACAGTAACTCCTATTCAGTACAATACACTGTACTTGCTGGGAAAAGACGCCAGTGCTATTTGCCTTGTGTAAGGCAACAGGCAAACATTAGTGACTTTCCTTTCCAGAAAACAACTCTTGTTCTTAGGACCAGAAACTGCATGTGACTCAAATCCATTTAGGACTGGGAAACAAACGCTAGCTCTCCTTACAAGAAACACACTCTGCTTTTGAGAAAAGAGCACTCTTCTCCTCTACTGTGTTTCCTATGGGGTCTGAACAGTGAGCTTGCTCAGAACAAAAGAACTGTGCTTCCTACACACACGGGCCATATCTAGTTCAACTCTGCATAGGAAACTGACAAGAACACTAGCACCTCTTCAGTCCGATACACTGTACTTGCTGGGAACAGACGCGAGAGCTATTTGCACTATGTATGGCAAGGGGAGCGCAATAGTGACTTTCCTTACCAGAAAACAACTCTTGCTCGTAGGACCAGAAACTGCATGTGATTCCACTCCATTTAGGACTGGGAAACAAATGCTAGCTTGCCTTACAAAAACACACTCTGCTTTAGAGAAAAGAGCACTCTTCTACTCTACTGTGTTTCCTATAGGGCCAGAACAGTGAGCTTGCTCAGAACAAAGAACTGTGCTTCCTACACACGAGCCATATCTAGTTCAACTCTGCTTAGGAAACTGACAAGAACAGTAGCTCCTCTTCAGTCCGATACACTGTACTTGCTGGGAACAGACGCGAGTGCTATTTGCACTGTGTATGGCAATGGGAGCGCAATAGTGACTTTCCTTACCAGAAAACAACTCTTGCTCGTAGGACCAGAAACTGCATGTGATTCAACTCCATTTAGGACTGGGAAGCAAATGCTAGCTCGCCTTACATGAAACACACTCTGCTTTTGAGAAAAGAGCACTCTTCTACTCTACTGTGTTTCCTACGGGGTCTGCACAGTGAGCTTGCTCAGAACAAAAGAACTGTGCTTCCTGCATACACGGGCCACATATAGTTCAACTCTGCTTAGGAAACTGACAAGAACACTAGCTCCTCTTCAGTCCAATACACTGTACTTTCGGGGAACAGATGCGAGTGCTATTTGCACTGTGTATGGCAATTGGAGCACAATAGTGACTTGTCTTACCAGAAAACAACTCTTGCTCGTAGGACAAAAAACTGCATGTGACTCAACTCCATTTAGGACTGGGAAACAAACGCTAGCTCGACTTCCAAGAAACACACTCTGCTTTTGAGAAAAGAGCACTCTTCTACTCTACTGTGTTTCCTATGTGTTCCGAACAGTGAGCTTGCTCAGAACAAAAAAACTGTGCTTCCTACACACACGGCCATATCTAGTTCAAGTCTGCTTAGGAACCTGACAAGAACAGTAGATCCTCTTCAGTCCAATACACTGTACTTGCTGGGAACAGATGCGAGTGCTATTTGTCCTGTGTATGTCAATGGCAGCGCAATAGTGACTCTTCTTACCAGAAAACAACTCTTGCTCGTAGGACCAGAAACTGCATGTGATTCATCTCCATTTAGGACTGGGAAACAAACTCTAGCTCGATTTACAAGAAACACACTCTGCTTTTGAGAAAAGAGCACTCTTCTACTCTACTGTGTTTCCTATAGGGCCAGAACAGTGAGCTTGCTCAGAAAAAAAGAACTGTGCTTCCTACACACACGGACCATATCTAGTTCAACTCTGCTTAGGAAACTGAGAAGAACAGTAGCTCCTCTTCAGTCCAATGCACTGTACTTGCTGGGAACAGACGGGAGGGCTATTTGCACTGTGTATGGCAATGGGAGCACAATAGTGCCTTTCCTTACCAGAAAACAACTCTTGCTCATAGGACCAGAAACTGCATGTGATTCCACTCCATTTAGGACTGGGAAACAAATGCTAGCTCGCCTTACAAAAACACATTCTGCTTTAGAGAAAAGAGCACTCTTTTACTCTACTGTGTTTCCTATGGGATCCAAACAGTGAGCTTGCTCAGAACAAAAGAACTGTGCTTCCTACACATACGGACCATATCTAGTTCAACTCTGCATAGGAAACTGACAAGAACAGTAGCTCCTATTCACTCCAATACACTGACCTGCTGGGAAAAGATGCGAGTGCTATTTGCCTTGTATAGGGTAATGGGAGCGCAATAGTGACTTTCCTTACCAGAAAACAACTCTTGCACATAGGACCAGAAACTGCATGTGATTCAACTCCATTTAGGACTAGGAAACCAACGCTAGCTCGCCTTACAAAAACACACTCTGCTTTTGAGAAAAGAGCACTCTTCTACTCTACTGTGTTTCCTATGGTGTCCGAACAGTGAGCTTGCTCAGAACAAAGAACTGTGCTTCCTACACACGAGCCATATCTAGTTCAACTCTGCTTAGGAAACTGACAAGAACAGTAGCTCCTCTTCAGTCCGATACACTGTACTTGCTGGGAACAGACGCGAGTGCTATTTGCACTGTGTATGTCAATGGGAGCGCAATAGTGACTTTCCTTACCAGAAAACAACTCTTGCTCATAGGACCAGAAACTGCATGTGATTCAACTCCATTTAGGACTGGGAAACAAACGCTAGCTCGCCTTACAAGAAACACACTCTGCTTTTGGGAAAAGAGCACTCTTCTACTCTAATTTGTTTCCTATGGGGTCCAAACAGTGAGCTTGCTCAGAACAAAAAAATGTGCTTCCTACACACACGGCCATATCTAGTTCAATTCTGCTTAGGAAACTGACAAGAACAGTAGCTCCTATTCAGTCCAATACACTGTACTTGCTGGGAACAGACACGAGTGCTATTTGCACTGTGTATGGCATTTGGAGCGCAATAGTGACTCTTCTTACCAGAAAACAACTCTTGCTCATAGGACCAAAAACTGTCTGTGATTCAACTCCCTTTAGGACTGGGAAACAAACTCTAGCTCACCTTACAAGAAACACATTCTACTTTTGAGAAAAGAGCACTTTTCTACTCTACTGTGTTTCCTATAGGGCCAGAACAGTTAGCTTGCTCAGAACAAATGAACTGTGCTTCCTAGACACACGGGCTATATCTAGTTCAACTCTGCTTAGGAAACTGAGAAGAACAGTAGCTCCTCTTCAGTCCAATACACTGTACTTGCTGGGAACAGACGCATGTGCTATTTGCACTGTTTATGGCAATGGGAGCGCAATAGTGACTTTCCTTACCAGAAAACAACTCTTGCTCGTAGGAGCAGAAACTGCATGTGATTCAACTCCATTTAGGACTGGGAAACAAACGCTAGCTCGCCTTACAAGAAACAAACTGCTTTAGAGAAAAGAGCACTCTTCTACTCTACTGTGTTTCCTATGGGGTCCGAACAGTGAGCTTGCTAAGAACAAAAGAACTGTGCTTCCTACATACATGGCCATATCTAGTTCATTTCTGCTTAGGAACCTGAGAAGAACAGTAGATTCTATTCAGTCAAATACACTGTACATGCTGGGAACCGACGCCAGGGCTATTTGCCCTGTGTATGACAATGGGAGCGCAATAGTGACTCTTCTTACCAGAAAACAACTCTTGCTCGTAGGATCAGAAACTGCATGTGATTCAACTCCATTTAGGACTGGGAAAAAAAACGCTAGCTCTCCTTGCATGAAACACACTCTGCTTTTGAGAAAAGAGCACTCTTCTACTCTACTGTGTTTCCTATAGGGCCAGAACAGTGAGATTGCACAGAACAAAAGAAGTGTGCTTCCTACACACACGGCCATATCTAGTTCAATTCAGCTTAGGAAACTGACAAGAACAGTATACCCTCCAGTCAAATACACTGCACATGCTGGGAACAGGCACCAGTGCTATTTGCCCGGTGTATGAGAATGGGAGCGCAATAGTGACTCTTCTTACCAGAAAACAACTCTTGCTCGTAGGACCAGAAACTGCAAGTGACTCAACTCCATTTAGGACTGGGAAAGAAACGCTAGCTCGCCTTACAAGAAACACACTCTGCTTTTGAGAAAAGAGCACTCTTCTACTCTACTGTGTTTCCTATAGGGCCAGAACAGTGAACTTGCTCAGAAAAAAAGACCTGTGCTTCCCACACACACGACCATATCTAGCTCAATTCTGCTTAGGAACCTGACAAGAACAGTAGATTCTCTTCAGTCCAATACACTGTACATGTTGGGAACAGGCACCAGTGCTATTTGCCCTGTGTATGACAATGGGAGCGCAATAGTGACTCTTCTTACCAGAAAACAACTCTTGCTCGTAGGACCAGAAACTGCAAGTGACTCAACTCCATTTAGGACTGGGAAAGAAACGCTAGCTCGCCTTACAAGAAACACAGTCTGCTTTTGAGAAAAGAGCACTCATCAACTCTACTGGGTTTCCTATGGGGTCCAAACAGTGTGCTTGCTCAGAACAAAAGAACTGTGCTTCCTACACACATGGGCCATATCTAATTCAACTTTGCTTAGGTTACTGACAAGAACAGTAGCTCCTCTTCAGTCTAATACACTGTACTTGCTGGGAAGAGACGCGAGTGCTATTTGTACTCTCTATGGCAATTGGAGCGCCATAGTCACTCTTCTTACCAGAAAACAACTCTTGCTCTTAGGACCACAAACTGCATGTGACTCACCTCCATTTAGGACTGGGAAACAAACGCTAGCTCTGCTCACAAGAAACACACTCTGCTTTTGAGAAAAGAGCACTCTTCTACTCTACTGTGTTTCCTCTATGGCCAGAACAGTTAGCTTGCTCAGAACAAATGAACTGTGTTTCCTAGACACACGGGCCATATCTAGTTCAACTCTGCTTAGTAAACTGAGAAGAACAGTAGCTCCTCTTCAGTCCAATACACTGTACTTGCTGGGAACATACGCGAGTGCTATTTGCACTGTGTATGGCAATGGGAGCGCAATAGTGACTTTCCTTATCAGAAAACAACTCTTGCTCGTAGGACCAGAAACTGCATGGGATTCAACTCCATTTAGGACTGGGAAACAAACGCTAGATCGCCTTACAAGAAACACGCTGCTTTAGAGAAAAGAGCACTCTTCTACTCTACTGTGTTTCCTATGGGGTCCAAACTGTGAGCTTGCTCAGAACAAAAGAACTGTGCTTCCTACACACACGGACCATATGTAGTTCAACTCTGCTTAGGAAACTGACAAGAACAGTAGCTCCTCTTCAGTCTAATACACTGTACTTGCTGGGAACAGACGCGAGTGCTATTTACACTGTGTATGGCAATTGGAGCACAATAGTGACTCGTCTTACCAGAAAACAACTCTTGCTCATAGAACAAAAAATTGCATGTGACTCAACTCCATTTAGGACTGGGAAACAAACTCTAGCTCGCTTTGCAAGAAACACACTCTGCTTTTGAGAAAAGAGCACTCTTCTACTCTACTGTGTTTCCTATAGGGCCAGAACAGTGAGCTTGCTCAGAAAAAAAGAACTGTGCTTCCTACACACAGGGGCCATATCTAGTTCAACTCTGCTTAGGAAACTGACAAGAACAGTAGCTCCTCTTCAGTCCAATACACTGTACTTGCTGGGAAGATTCGGGAGGGCTATTTGCACTGTGTATGGCAATGGGAGCACAATAGTGACTTTCCTTACCAGAAAACAACTCTTGCTCGTAGGAACAGAAACTGCATGTGATTCAACTCCATTTAGGACTGGGACACAAACGCTAGCTCGCCTTACAAGAAACACACTGCTTTAGAGAAAAGAGCACTCTTCTACTCTACTGTGTTTCCTATGGGGTCCGAACAGTGAGCTTGCTCAGAACAAAAGAACTGTGCTTCCTACACACACGGACCATATGTAGTTCAACTCTGCTTAGGAAACTGACAAGAACAGTAGCTCCTCTTCAGTCCAATACACTGTACTTGCTGGGAACAGATGCGAGTGCTATTTACACTGTGTATGGTAATTAGAGCGCAATAGTGACTTTCCTTACCAGAAAACAACTCTTGCACAGTGTATGGCAATGGGAGCACAATGTGACTTTCCTTACCAGAAAACAACTCTTGTTCATAGGACCTAAAACTGCATGTGATTCAACTCCATTTAGGACTAGGAAACAAACGCTAGCTTGCCTTACAAGAAACACACTCTGCTTTAGAGAAAAGAGCACTCATCTACTCTACTGTTTTTCCTATGGGGTCCGAACAGTGAGCTTGCTCAGAACAAACGAACTGTGCTTCCTACACACACGGCCATATCTAGTTCAAGTCTGCTTATGAACCTGACAAGAACAGTAGATCCTCTTCAGTCCAATACAATGTACTTGCTGGGAACAGACGCCAGTGCTATTTGTCCTGTGTATGGCAATGGCAGCACAATAGTGACCCTTTTTACCATAAAACAACTCTTGCTCGTAAGACCAGAAACTGCATGTGATTCAACTCCATTTAGGACTGGGAAACAAACACTAGCTCGCCTTACAAGAAACACACTCTGCATTAGAGAAAAGAGCACTCTTCTACTCTACTGTGTTTCCTATAGGGTCCGAACAGTGAGCTTGCTCAGAACAAAAGAACTGTGCTTCCTACACACACGGCCATATCTAGTTCAAGTCTGCTTAGGAACCTGACAAGAAGAGTAGATCCTCTTCAGTCCAATACACTGTACTTGCTGGGAACAGACGCCAGTGCTATTTGTCCTGTGTATGGCAATGGCAGCACAATAGTGACTCTTCTTACCAGAAAACAACTCTTGCTCGTGGACCAGAAACTGCATGTGATTCAACTCCATTTAGGACTGGGAAACAAACTCTAGCTCGCTTTACAAGAAACACACTCTGCTTTTGAGAAAAGAGCACTCTTCTACTCTACTGTGTTTCCCATAGTGCCAGAACAGTGAGCTTGCTCAGAAAAAAAGAACTGTGCTTCCTACACACATGGGCCATATTTAGTTCAACTCTGCTTAGGAATCTGAGAAGAACAGTAGCGCCTCTTCAGTCCAATACACTGTACTTGCTGGGAACAGATGGGAGGGCTATTTGCACTGTGTAAGGCAATGGGAGCACAATAGTGACTTTCCTTACCAGAAAACAACTCTTGCTCGTAGGAACACAAACTGCATGTGATTCCACTCCATTTAGGAATGGGAAACAAACGCTAGCTCGCCTTAAAAGAAACACACTCTGCTTTTTAGAAAAAAGCACTCTTCTACTCTACTGTGTTTCCTATGGGGTCCGAACAGTGAGCTTGCTCAGAACAAAAAAACTGTGCTTCCTACACACACAGCCATATCTAGTTCAAGTCTGCTTAGGAACCTGACAAGAACAGTAGATCCTCTTCAGCCCAATACAATGTACTTGCTGCAAACAGATGCCAGTGCTATTTGTCCTGTGTATGGCAATGGCAGTGCAATAGTGACTCTTCTTACGATAAAACAACTCTTGCTCGTAGTACCAGAAACTGCATGGGATTCAACTCCATTTAGGACTGCGAAACAAACGCTAGCACGCCTTACAAGAAATACACTCTGCTTTAGAGAAAAGAGCACTCTTCTACTCTACTGTGTTTCCTATGTTGTCCAAAAAGTGAGCTTGCAAAGAACAAAAGAACTGTGCTTCCTACAAACACGGATCATATCTAGTACAACTCTGCTTAGGAAACTGACAAGAATAGTAGCTCCTATCCAGTCCAATACACTGTACTTGCTGGGAACAGACGCGAGTGCTATTTGCACTGTGTATGGCAATGGGAGGGCAATGTGACTTTCCTTACCAGAAAACAACTCTTGATCGTAAGACCTGAAACTGCATGTGATTCAACTCCATTTAGGACTAGGAAACAAACGCTAGCTCGCCTTACAAGAAACACACTCCGCTTTTGAGAAAAGAGCACTCTTCTACTCTACTGTGTTTCCTATAGGACCAGAACAGTGACTTGCTCAGAACATAAGAACTGTGCTTCCTACACACACTGGCCATATCTACTTCAACTCTGCTTAGGAAACTGACAAGAACAGTAGCTCCTTTTCAGTCCCATACACTGTACTTGCTGGGAACAGACGCGAGTGCTATTTGCACTGTGTATGCAATGGGAGCGCAGTAGTGACTTTCCTTACCAGAAAACAACTCTTGTTCGTAGGACCAGAAACTGCATGTGATTCATCTCCATTTAGAACTGGGAAACAAATGCTAGCTTGCCTTACATGAAACACACTCTGCTTTTGAGAAAAGAGCACTCTTCTACTCTACTGTGCTTCCTATGGGGTCCGAACAGTGAGCTTGCTCAGAACAAAAGAACTGTGCTTCCTACACACACGGGCCATATCTAGTTCAACTCTGCTGAGGAAACTGACAAGAACAGTAGCTCCTCTTCAGTTCAATACACTTTACTTGCGGGGAACAGATGTGAGAGCTATTTGCACTGTGTATGGCAATTGGAGCACAATAGTGACTCGTCTTACCAGAAAACAACTCTTTCTGTAGGACAAAAAACTGCCTGTGACTCAACTCCATTTAATACTGGGAAACAAACGCTAGCTCGCCTTAAAAGAAACACACTCTGCTTTAGAGAAAAGAGCACTCTTCTACTCTACTGTGTTTCCTATAGGGCCAGAACAGTGAGCTTGCTCAGAACATAAGAACTGTGCTTCCTACACACACGGGCCATATCGAGTTCAACTCTGCTTAGGAACCTGACAAGAACTGTAGCTCCTCTTCATTCCAATACACTGTACTTGCTGGGAAGAGACGCATGTGCTATTTGCACTGTGTATGGCAATGGGAGCGCAATAGTGACTTTCCTTACCAGAAAACAACTCTTGCTCGTAGGACCAGAAACTGCATGTGATTGATTCCACTCCATTTAGGACTGGAAACAAACGCAAGCTCGCCTTACAAGAAACACACTCTGCTTTTGAGAAAAGAGCACTCTTCTACTCTACTGTGCTTCCTATGGGGTCCGAACAGTGAGCTTGCTCAGAACAAAACAACTGTGCTTCGTACACACGACCATATCTAGTTCAATTCTATTTAGGAACCTGACAAGAACAGTAGATTCTCTTCAGTCCTATATACTGTATTGCTGGGAACAGATGCCAGTGCTATTTGTCCTGTGTATGGCAATAGCAGCGCAATAGTGACTCTTCTTACCATAAAACAACTCTTGCTCACAGGACCAGAAACTGCAAGTGTTTCAACTCCATTTAGGACTGGGAAACAAAAGCTAGCTCACCTTACAAGAAACACACTCTGCTTTAGAGAAAAGAGCACTCTTCTACTTTACTGTGTTTCCCACAGGGCCAGAACAGTGAGCTTGCTCAGAACAAAAGAACTGTGCTTCCTACACACACGGCCATATCTAGTTCAACTCTTCTTAGGAAACTGACAAGAACAGTAGCTCCTCTTCAGTCCGATACACTGTACTTGCTTGGAACAGACGCGAGTGCTATTTGCACTGTGTATGGCAATGGGAGCGCAATAGTGACTTTCCTTACCAGAAAACAACTCTTGCTCTTTGGACCAGATACTGCATGTGATTCAACTCCATTTAGGACTGGGAAACAAATGCTAGCTCGCCTTACATGAAACACACTCTGCTTTTCAGAAAAGAGCACTCTTCTACTCTACTGTGTTTCCTATGTGTTCCGAACAGTGAGTTGCTGAGAACAAAAAAACTGTGCTTCCTACACACACGGCCATATCTAGTTCAAGTCTGCTTAGGAACCTGACAAGAGCAGTAGATCCTCTTCGGTCCAATACATTGTACTTGCTGGGAACAGACTCCAGTGCTATTTGTCCTGTGTATGGCAATGGCAGTGCAATAGTGACTCTTCTTACCAGAAAACAACTCTTGCTCGTAGTACCAGAAACTGCATGTGATTCAACTCCATTTAGGCCTGGGAAACAAACTCTAGCTCGCTTTACAAGAAACACACTCTGCTTTAGAGAAAAGAGCACTCTTCTACTCTACTGTGTTTCCTACGGGGTCCAAACAGTGAGCTTGCTCAGAACAAAAGAACTGTGCTTCCTACACACATGGACCATATCTAGTTCAACTCTGCTTAGTAAACTGACAAGAACAGTAGCTCCTATTCAGTCCAATACACTGTACTTGCTGGGAAAAGACGCGAGTGCTATTTGCCTTGTGTAGGGCAATGGGAGCACAATAGTGACTTTCCTTTCAATAAAACAACTCTTGCTCATAGGACCAGAAACTGCATGTGATTCAACTCCATTTAGGTCTGGGAGACAAATGCTAGCTCGCCTTACATGAAACACACTCTGCTTTTGAGAAAAGAGCACTCTTCTACTCTACTGTGTTTGCTGTGGTTTCCGAACAGTGAGCTTGCTCAGAACAAAAGAACTGTGCTTCCTACACACAAGGGCCATATCTAGTTCAACTCTGCTTAGGAAACTGACAAGAAGAGTAGCTCCTTTTCAGTCCAATACACTGTACTTGCGGGGAAGAGACGCGAGTGCTATTTGCACTGTGTATGGCAATTAGAGCCCAATAGTGACTCGTCTTACCAGAAAACAACTCTTGCTCGTAGGACAAAAAACTGCATGTGACTCAACTCCATATAGGTTGGGAAACAAACGCTAGCTCGCTTTACAAGAAACACACTCTGCTTTTGAGAAAAGAGCACTCTTCTACTCTACTGTGTTTCCTATGGGGTCCGAACAGTGAGCTTGCTCAGAACAAAAGAACTGTGCTTCCTACACACACGGACCATATGTAGTTCAACTCTGCTTAGGAAACTGACAAGAACAGTAGCTCCTCTTCAGTCCAATACACTGTACTTGCTGGAACAGACGCAAGTGCTATTTACACTGTGTATGGTAATTAGAGCGCAATAGTGACTTTCCTTACCAGAAAACAACTCTTGCACAGTGTATGGCAATGGGAGCACAATGTGACTTTCCTTACCAGAAAACAACTCTTGTTCGTAGGACCTGAAACTGCATGTGATTCAACTCCATTTAGGACTAGGAAACAAACGCTAGCTTGCCTTACAAGAAACACACTCTGCTTTAGAGAAAAGAGCACTCATCTACTCTACTGTTTTTCCTATGGGGTCCGAACAGTGAGCTTGCTCAGAACAAACGAACTGTGCTTCCTACACACACGGCCATATCTAGTTCAAGTCTGCTTACGAACCTGACAAGAACAGTAGATCCTCTTCAGTCCAATACAATGTACTTGCTGGGAACAGACGCCAGTGCTATTTGTCCTGTGTATGGCAATGGCAGCACAATAGTGACCCTTTTTACCATAAAACAACTCTTGCTCGTAAGACCAGAAACTGCATGTGATTCAACTCCATTTAGGACTGGGAAACAAACACTAGCTCGCCTTACAAGAAACACACTCTGCATTAGAGAAAAGAGCACTCTTCTACTCTACTGTGTTTCCTTTAGGGTCCGAACAGTGAGCTTGCTCAGAACAAAAGAACTGTGCTTCCTACACACACGGCCATATCTAGTTCAAGTCTGCTTAGGAACCTGACAAGAAGAGTAGATCCTCTTCAGTCCAATACACTGTACTTGCTGGGAACAGACGCCAGTGCTATTTGTCCTGTGTATGGCAATGGCAGCACAATAGTGACTCTTCTTACCAGAAAACAACTCTTGCTCGTGGACCAGAAACTGCATGTGATTCAACTCCATTTAGGACTGGGAAACAAACTCTAGCTCGCTTTACAAGAAACACACTCTGCTTTTGAGAAAAGAGCACTCTTCTACTCTACTGTGTTTCCCATAGTGCCAGAACAGTGAGCTTGCTCAGAAAAAAAGAACTGTGCTTCCTACACACATGGGCCATATGTAGTTCAACTCTGCTTAGGAATCTGAGAAGAACAGTAGCGCCTCTTCAGTCCAATACACTGTACTTGCTGGGAACAGATGGGAGGGCTATTTGCACTGTGTATGGCAATGGGAGCACAATAGTGACTTTCCTTACCAGAAAACAACTCTTGCTCGTAGGAACACAAACTGCATGTGATTCCACTCCATTTAGGAATGGGAAACAAACGCTAGCTCGCCTTAAAAGAAACACACTCTGCTTTTTAGAAAAAAGCACTCTTCTACTCTACTGTGTTTCCTATGGGGTCCGAACAGTGAGCTTGCTCAGAAAAAAAACTGTGCTTCCTACACACACAGCCATATCTAGTTCAAGTCTGCTTAGGAACCTGACAAGAACAGTAGATCCTCTTCAGCCCAATACAATGTACTTGCTGCGAACAGATGCCAGTGCTATTTGTCCTGTGTATGGCAATGGCAGTGCAATAGTGACTCTTCTTACGATAAAACAACTCTTGCTCGTAGTACCAGAAACTGCATGGGATTCAACTCCATTTAGGACTGCGAAACAAACGCTAGCACGCCTTACAAGAAATACACTCTGCTTTAGAGAAAAGAGCACTCTTCTACTCTACTGTGTTTCCTATGTTGTCCAAAAAGTGAGCTTGCAAAGAACAAAAGAACTGTGCTTCCTACAAACACGGATCATATCTAGTACAACTCTGCTTAGGAAACTGACAAGAATAGTAGCTCCTATCCAGTCCAATACACTGTACTTGCTGGGAACAGACGCAAGTGCTATTTGCACTGTGTATGGCAATGGGAGGGCAATGTGACTTTCCTTACCAGAAAACAACTCTTGATCGTATGACCTGAAACTGCATGTGATTCAACTCCATTTAGGACTAGGAAACAAACGCTAGCTCGCCTTACAAGAAACACACTCCGCTTTTGAGAAAAGAGCACTCTTCTACTCTACTGTGTTTCCTATAGGACCAGAACAGTGACTTGCTCAGAACATAAGAACTGTGCTTCCTGCACACACGGGACATATCTACTTCAACTCTGCTTAGGAAACTGACAAGAACAGTAGCTCCTTTTCAGTCCCATACACTGTACTTGCTGGGAACAGACGCGAGTGCTATTTGCACTGTGTATGCAATGGGAGCACAGTAGTGACTTTCCTTACCAGAAAACAACTCTTGTTCGTAGGACCAGAAACTGCATGTGGTTCATCTCCATTTAGAACTGGGAAACAAATGCTAGCTTGCCTTACATGAAACACACTCTGCTTTTGAGAAAAGATCACTCTTCTACTCTACTGTGCTTCCTATGGTGTCTGAACAGTGAGCTTGCTCAGAACAAAAGAACTGTGCTTCCTACACACACGGGCCATATCTAGTTCAACTCTGCTGAGGAAACTGACAAGAACAGTAGCTCCTCTTCAGTTCAATACACTTTACTTGCGGGGAACAGATGTGAGAGCTATTTGCACTGTGTATGGCAATTGGAGCACAATAGTGACTCGTCTTACCAGAAAACAACTCTTTCTGTAGGACAAAAAACTGCCTGTGACTCAACTCCATTTAATACTGGGAAACAAACGCTAGCTCGCCTTAAAAGAAACACACTCTGCTTTAGAGAAAAGAGCACTCTTCTACTCTACTGTGTTTCCTATAGGGCCAGAACAGTGAGCTTGCTCAGAACATAAGAACTGTGCTTCCTACACACACGGGCCATATCGAGTTCAACTCTGCTTAGGAACCTGACAAGAACTGTAGCTCCTCTTCATTCCAATACACTGTACTTGCTGGGAAGAGACGCATGTGCTATTTGCACTGTGTATGGCAATGGGAGCACAATAGTGACTTTCCTTACCAGAAAACAACTCTTGCTCGTAGGACCAGAAACTGCATGTGATTGATTCCACTCCATTTAGGACTGGAAACAAACGCAAGCTCGCCTTACAAGAAACACACTCTGCTTTTGAGAAAAGAGCACTCTTCTACTCTACTGTGCTTCCTATGGGGTCCGAACAGTGAGCTTGCTCAGAACAAAACAACTGTGCTTCGTACACACGACCATATCTAGTTCAATTCTATTTAGGAACCTGACAAGAACAGTAGATTCTCTTCAGTCCAATATACTGTATTGCTGGGAACAGATGCCAGTGCTATTTGTCCTGTGTATGGCAATAGCAGCGCAATAGTGACTCTTCTTACCATAAAACAACTCTTGCTCACAGGACCAGAAACTGCAAGTGTTTCAACTCCATTTAGGACTGGGAAACAAAAGCTAGCTCACCTTACAAGAAACACACTCTGCATTAGAGAAAAGAGCACTCTTCTACTTTACTGTGTTTCCCATAGGGCCAGAACAGTGAGCTTGCTCAGAACAAAAGAACTGTGCTTCCTACACACACGGCCATATCTAGTTCAACTCTTCTTAGGAAACTGACAAGAACAGTAGCTCCTCTTCAGTCCGATACACTGTACTTGCTTGGAACAGACGCGAGTGCTATTTGCACTGTGTATGGCAATGGGAGCGCAATAGTGACTTTCCTTACCAGAAAACAACTCTTGCTCTTTGGACCAGATACTGCATGTGATTCAACTCCATTTAGGACTGGGAAACAAATGCTAGCTCGCCTTACATGAAACACACTCTGCTTTTGAGAAAAGAGCACTCTTCTACTCTACTGTGTTTCCTATGTGTTCCGAACAGTGAGTTGCTGAGAACAAAAAAACTGTGCTTCCTACACACACGGCCATATCTAGTTCAAGTCTGCTTAGGAACCTGACAAGAACAGTAGATCCTCTTCGGTCCAATACATTGTACTTGCTGGGAACAGACTCCAGTGCTATTTGTCCTGTGTATGGCAATGGCAGTGCAATAGTGACTCTTCTTACCAGAAAACAACTCTTGCTCGTAGTACCAGAAACTGCATGTGATTCAACTCCATTTAGGCCTGGGAAACAAACTCTAGCTCGCTTTACAAGAAACACACTCTGCTTTAGAGAAAAGAGCACTCTTCTACTCTACTGTGTTTCCTATGGGGTCCAAACAGTGAGCTTGCTCAGAACAAAAGAACTGTGCTTCCTACACACATGGACCATATCTAGTTCAACTCTGCTTAGTAAACTGACAAGAACAGTAGCTCCTATTCAGTCCAATACACTGTACTTGCTGGGAAAAGACGCGAGTGCTATTTGCCTTGTGTAGGGCAATGGGAGCACAATAGTGACTTTCCTTTCAATAAAACAACTCTTGCTCATAGGACCAGAAACTGCATGTGATTCAACTCCATTTAGGTCTGGGAAACAAATGCTAGCTCGCCTTACATGAAACACACTCTGCTTTGAGAAAAGAGCACTCTTCTACTCTACTGTGTTTGCTGTGGTTTCCGAACAGTGAGCTTGCTCAGAACAAAAGAACTGTGCTTCCTACACACAAGGGCCATATCTAGTTCAACTCTGCTTAGGAAACTGACAAGAAGAGTAGCTCCTTTTCAGTCCAATACACTGTACTTGCGGGGAAGAGACGCGAGTGCTATTTGCACTGTGTATGGCAATTAGAGCCCAATAGTGACTCGTCTTACCAGAAAACAACTCTTGCTCGTAGGACAAAAAACTGCATGTGACTCAACTCCATATAGGATGGGAAACAAACGCTAGCTCGCTTTACAAGAAACACACTCTGCTTTTGAGAAAAGAGCACTCTTCTACTCTACTGTGTTTCCTATGGAGTCCGAACACTGAACTTGCTCACAACAAAAGAACTGTGCTTCCTACACACACGGCCACATTTAGTTCAATTCTGCTTAGGAACCTGACAAGAACAGTTGATCCTCTTCAGTCCAATACACTGTACTTGCTGGGAACAGACGCCAGTGCTATTTGTCCTGTGTATGGCAATGGCAGCGCAAAATTGACTCTTCTTACCATAAAACATTTCTTGCTCGTAGGACTAGAAACTGCATGTGATTCAACTCCATTTAGTACTGGGAAACAAACGCTAGCTCGCCTTACACGAAACACACTCTGCTTTAGAGAAAAGAGCACTCTTTTACTCTACTGTGTTTCCTATAGGGCCAGAACAGTGAGCTTGCTCAGAACAAAAGAGCTGTGCTTCCTACACACGGGCCATAAGTAGTTCGACTCTGCTTAGGAAACTGACAAGAACAGTAGCTCCTCTTCAGTCCGATACAATGTACTTGCTGGGAACAGACGCGAGTGCTATTTGCACTGTGTATGGCAATGGGAGCGCAATAGTGACTTTCCTTACCAGAAAACAACTCTTGCTCGTAGGACCAGAAACTGCATGTGATTCAACTTCATTTAGGACTGGAAAACAAATTCTAGCTCGCCTTACATGAAACACACTCTGCTTTTGAGAAAAGAGCACTCTTCTACTCTACTGTGCTTCCTAAGGGGTCTGAACAGTGAGCTTGCTCAGAACAAAAGAACTGTGCGTCCTACACACACGGGCCATATCTAGTTCAACTCTGCTTAGGAAACTGACAAGAACAGTAGATCCTCTTCAGTCCAATAAACTGTACTTGCAGGGAACAGACGCGAGTGCTATTTGCACTGTGTATGGCAATTGGAGCACAATAGTGACTAGTCTTACCAGAAAACAACTCTTGCTCGTAGGACAAAAAACTGCATGTGACTCAACTCCATTTAGGACTGGGAAACAAACGCTAGCTCGCCTTACAAGAAACACACTCTGCTTTAGAGAAAAGAGCACTCTTCTACTCTACTGTGTTTCCTATGAGGTCCAAACAGTGAGCTTGCTAAGAACAAAAGAACTGTGGTTCCTACACACACAGACCATATGTAGTTCAACTCTGCTTAGGAAACTGACAAGAACAGTAGCTCCTCTTCAGTCCAATACACTGTACTTGCTGGGAACAGACACGAGTGCTATTTACACTGTGTATGGCAATGAGAACGCAATAGTGACTTTCCTTACCAGAAAACAACTCTTGCTCGTAAGACCACAAACTGCATGTGATTCAACGCGATTTAGGACTGGGAAACAAATGCTTGCTCTCCTTACAAGAAACACACTCTGCTTTAGAAAAAGAGCACTCTTCTACTCTACTGTGTTTCTTACAGGGCCAGAACAGTGAGCTTGCTCAGAACAAAAGAACTGTGCTTCCTACACGGGCCATATCTAGTTCAACTCTGCTTAGATAACTGACAAGAACAGTAGATCCTCTTCAGTCCAATACACTGTACTTGCTGGGAACAGACGCCAGTGCTATTTTCACTGTGTATGGCATTTGGAGCACAATAGTGACTCGTCTTACCAGAAAACAACTCTTGCTCATAGAACAAAAAACTGCATGTGACTCAACTCCATTTAGGACTGGGAAACAAACTCTAGCTCGCTTTACAAGAAACACACCCTGCTTTTGAGAAAAGAGCACTCTTCTACTCTACTGTGCTTCCTATAGGGCCAGAACAGTGAGCTTGCTCAAAACAAAAAAACTGTGCTTCCTACACACACGGCCATATCTAGTTCAAGTCTGCTTAGGAACCTGACAAGAACAGTATATCCTCTTCAGTCCAATACACTGTACTTGCTGGGAACAGACGCGAGTGATATTTGCACTGTGTATGGAAATGGGAGCGAAATGTGACTTTCCTTACCAGAAAAGAACTCTTGATCGTAGGACCTGAAACTGCATGTGATTCAACTCCATTTAGGACTACGAAACAAACGCTAGCTCGCCTTACAAGAAACACACTCCGCTTTTGAGAAAAGAGCACTCTTCTACTCTACTGTGTTTCCTATAGGGCCAGAACAGTGACTTGCTCAGAACATAAGAACTGTGCTTCCTACACACACGGGCCATATCTAGTTCAACTCTGCTTAGGAAACTGACAAGAACAGAAGCTCCTTTTCAGTCCCATACACTGTACTTGCTGGGAACAGACGCGAGTGCTATATGCACTGTGTATGCAATGGGAGCGCAATAGTGACTTTCCTTACCAGAAAACAACTCTTGCTCGTAGGACCAGAAACTGCATGTGATTCAACTCAATTTAGGACTTGAAAACAAATGCTAGCTCGCCTTACAAGAAACACACTCTGCTTTAGAGAAAAGAGCACTCTTCTACTCTACTGTGTTTCCTATAGGGCTAGAACAGTGAGCTTGCTCAGAACATAAGAACTGTGCTTCCTACACACACGGGCCATATCGAGTTCAACTCTGCTTAGGAACCTGACAAGAACAGTAGCTCCTCTTCATTCCAATACACTGTACTTGCTGGGAACAGACGCATGTGCTATTTGCACTGTGTATGGCAATGGGAAGGCAATAGTGACTTTCCTTACCAGAAAACAACTCTTGCTCGTAGGACCAGAAACTGCATATGATTGATTCCACTCCATTTAGGACTGGAAACAAACGCAAGCTCGCCTTACAAGAAACACACTCTGCTTTTGAGAAAAGAGCACTCTTCTACTCTACTGTGCTTCCTATGGGGTCTGAACAGTGAGCTTGCTCAGAACAAAAGAACTGTGCTTCGTACACACGACCATATCTAGTTCAATTCTGTTTAGGAACCTGACAAGAACAGTAGATTCTCTTCAGTCCAATATACTGTATTGCTGGGAACAGACGCCAGTGCTATTTGTCCTGAGTATGGCAATGGCAGCGCAATAGTGACTCTTCTTACCATAAAACAACTCTTGCTCATAGGACCAGAAACTGCAAGTGTTTCAACTCCATTTAGGACTGGGAAACAAAAGCTAGCTCACCTTACAATAAACACACTCTGCTTTAGAGAAAAGAGCACTCTTCTACTCTACTGTGTTTCCTATAGGGCCAGAACAGTGAGCTTGCTCAGAACAAAAGAACTGTGCTTCCTACACACGGCCATATCTAGTTCAACTCTGCTTAGGAAACTGACAAGAACAGTAGCTCCTCTTCAGTCCGATACACTGTACTTGCTGGGAACAGACGCGAGTGCTATTTGCCCTGTGTATGGCAGTAGGAGCACAATAGTGACTCTTCTTATCAGAAAACAACTCTTACTCATAGGACAAGAAACTGCATGGGATTCAACTCCATTTCTGACTGGGAAACAAACACTAGCTCGCCTTACAAGAAACACACTCTGCTTTTGAGAAAAGAGCACTCTTCTACTCTACTGTGTTTCCTATGGGGTCCGAATAGTGAGCTTGCTCAGAACAAAAGAACTGTGCTTCCTACGCACACAGGCCATATCTAGTTCAACTCTGCTTCGGAAACTGACAAGAACTGTAGCTCCGTTTCAGTCCAATACACTGTACCTCCTGGGAACAGAGGTGAGTGCTATTTGCACTGTGTATGGAAATGGAAGCGCAATAGTGACTTTCCTTAACAGAAAACGCCTCTTGCTCGTAGGACCAGAAACTGCATGGGATTCTACTCCATTTCTGACTGGGAAACAAACGCTAGCTCGCCTTACAAGAAAAACACTCTGCTTTTGAGAAAAGAGCACTCTTCTACTCTACTGTGTTTCCTATGGGGTCCGAACAGTGAGCTTGCTCAGAACAAAAGCAATGTGCTTCCTACACACCCGGGCCATATCTAGTTCAACTCTGCTTAGGAAACTGACAAGAACAGTACCTCCTATTCAGTCCAATACACTGTACTTGCTGGGAACAGATGCGAGTGCTATTTGCACTGTGTATGGCAATGGGAGCGCAATAGTGACTTTATTACCAGAAAACAACTCTTGCTCATAGGACCAGAAACTGCATGGGATTCAACTCCATTTCTGACTGGGAAACAAACACTAGCTCGCCTTATAAGAAACACACTCTGCTTTTGAGAAAAGAGCACTCTTCTACTCTAATGTCTTTTCTATGGGGTCCGAACAGTGAGCTTGCTCAGAACAAAAGAACTGTGCTTCCTACACACAGGGGCCATATCTAGTTCAATTCTTCTTAGGAAACTGACAAGAACAGTATCTCCACTTCAGTCCAATACACTGTACTTGCTGGGAACAGAAGCCAGTGCTATTTGCCCTGTGTATGACAATGGGAGCGCAATAATGACTCTTCTTAACAGAAAACAACTCTTGCTCGTAGGACCAGAAACTGCATGGGATACAACTCCATTTCTGACTGGAAAACAAACACTAGCTTGCCTTACAAGAAACACACTCTGCTTTTGAGAAATGAGCACTCTTCTGCTCTACTGTGTTTCCTATGGGGTCCTAACAGTGTGCTTGCTCAGAACAGTAGAACTGTGCTTCCTACACACACGGGCCATATCTAGTTCAACTCTGCTTAGGAAACTGACAAGAACGGTAGCTCCTCTTCAGTCCAATACACTGTACTAGCTGAGAACAGACGCGAGTCCTATTTGTACTGTGTATGGCAATAGGAGCGCAATAGTGACTCTTCTTATCAGAAAACACCTCTTGCTCGTAAAACCAGAAACTGCATGGGATTCAACTCCATTTAGGACTGGGAAACAAACGCTAGCTCGCCTTACCAGAAACACACACTGCTTTTGAGAAAAGAGCACTCTTCTACTCTACTGTGTTTCCTATAGGGCCAGAACAGTGAATTTGCTCAGAGAAAAGAACTGTGCTTCCTACAAATACGGCCATATCTAGTTCAATTCTGCTTAGGAAACTAACAAGAACAGTAGATCCTCTTAGGTCCAATACACTGTACTTGCTGGGAACCGACGCGAGTGCTATTTGCACTGTGTATGGCAAAGGGAGCACAATAGTGACTTTCCTTACCAGAAAACAACTCTTGCTCATAGGACCAAAAACTGCATGTGATTCAACTCCATTTAGGACTGGGAAACAAACGCTAGCTCGCCTTACAAGAAACACACTCTGCTTTTGAGAAAAGAGCAGTCTTCTATTCTACTGTGGTTCATATGGGGTCCGAACATTGAGCTTGCTCAGAACAAAAGAACTGGGCTTCCTACACACATGGGCCATATCTAGTTCAACTCTGCTTAGGAAACTGACAAGAACAGTAGCTCCTCTTCAGTCAAATACACTGTACTTGCTGGGAACAGACGCGAGTGCTATTTGCACTGTGTATGGCAATGGGAGCGCAATAGTGACTTTGCTTACGAGTAAACAACTCTTGCTCGTAGGACCGAAAACTGCATGAGATTCAACTCCATTTAGGACTGGGAAACAAACGCTAGCTCGCCTTACAAGAAACACACTCTGCTTTTGAGAAAAGAGCAGTCTTCTATTTCACTGTGGTTCATATGGTGTCCGAACAGTGAGCTTGCTGAGAACAAAAGAACTGTGCTTCCTACACACATGGGCCATATCTAGTTCAACTCTGCTTAGGAAAGTGACAAGAACAGTAGCTCCTCTTCAGTTCAATACACTGTACTTGCTGGGAACAGACGTAAGTGGTATTTGCACTGTGTATGGCAAAGGGAGCGCAATAGTGACTTTCCTTACCAGAAAACAACTCTTGCTCGTAGGACCAAAAACTGCATGTGATTCAACTCCATTTAGGACTGGGAAACAAACGCTAGCTTGCCTTACAAGAAACACACTCTGCTTTTGAGAAAAGAGCAGTCTTCTACTCTACTGTGTTTCCTATAGGGCCAGAACAGTGAGCTTGCTCAGAACAAAAGAACCTTGCTTCATACAAATACGGCCATATCTAGTTCAATTCTGCTTAGGAAACTGAAAAGAACAGTAGATCCTCTTCAGTCCAATACACTGTACATGCTGGGAACAGACGCCAGTGCTATTTGCCCTGTGTCTGACAATGGGAGTGCAATAGTGACTTTCCTTACCAGAAAACAACTCTTGCTCGTAGGACCAAAAACAGGATGTGATTCAACTCCATTTAGTACTGGGAAACAAACGCTAACTCGCCTTACAAGAAACACACTCTGCTTTTGAGAAAAGAGCACTCTTCTACTCGACTGTTTTTCCTATGGTGTCCGAACAGTGAGCTTGCTCAGAAAAAAAGAACTGTGCTTTCTACACAGGGGCCATATCTATTCAACTCTGCTTAGGAAACTGACAAGAACAGTAGCTCCTCTTCAGTCCAATACACTGTACTTGCTGGTAACAGACGCGAGTGCTATTTGCATTGTGTATGGAAATGGGAGCACAATAGTGACTTTTTTATTACCAGAAAACAACTCTTGCTCATAGGACCAAAAACTGCATGTGATTCAACTCCATTTAGGACTGGGAAACAAACGGTAGCTCGCCTTACAAGAAAGACACTCTGATTTTGAGAAAAGAGCACTCTTCTACTCTACTGTGTTTCCTATGGGGTCCGAACAGTGAGCTTGCTCAGAACAAAAGTACTGTGCTTCCTACACACACGGGCCATATCTAGTTCAACTCTGTTTAGGAAACTGACAAGAACAGTAGCTCCGCTTCAGTCCAATACACTGTACTTGCTTAAAACAGACGCCAGTGCTCTTTGCACTGTGTATGGCAATGGGAGTGCATAGTGACTTTTCTTACCAGAAAACAACTCTTGCTCGTAGGACCAAAAAGTGCATGTGATTCAACTCCATTTAGGACTGGGAAACAAACGCTAGCTCGCCTTACAAGAAACAAACTCTGCTTTTCAGAAAAGAGCACTCTTCAACTCTACTGTGTTTCCTATAGGACCAGAACAGTGAGTTTGCTCCGAACAAAAGAACTGTGCTTCCTACAAATAAGGCCATATCTAGTTCAATTCTGCTTAGGAAACTGAAAAGAACAGTAGATCCTCTTCAGACCAATACACTGTACATGCTGGGAACAGACGCCAGTGCTATTTGCCCTGTGTATGACAATGGGAGCGCAATAGTGACTCTTCTTACCAGAAAACAACTCTTGCTCGTAGGACAATAAACTGCATGTGTTTGAACTCCATTTAGGACTGGGAAACAAACGCTAGCTCGCCTTACAAGAAACACACTCTGTTTTTGAGAAAAGAGCACTCTTCTACTCGACTGTTTTTCCTATGGTGTCCGAACAGTGAGCTTGCTCAGAAAAAAAGAACTGTGCTTTCTACACACAGGGGCCATATCTAGTTCAACTCTGCTTAGGAAACTGACAAGAACAGTAGTTCCGCTTCAGTCCAATACACTGTACTGGCTGGGAACAGATGCGAGTGCTATTTGCACTGTGTATGGAAATGGGAGCGCAATAGTGACTTTCCTTACCAGAAAACAACTCTTGCTGGAAGGACCAGAAACTGCATGGGATTCAACTCCTTTTAGGACTGGGAAACAAACGCTAGCTCGCCTTACAAAAACACACTCTGCTTTTGAGAAAAGAGCACTCTTCTACTCTACTGTGTTTCCTATAGGGCCAGAAGAGTGAGTTTGCTCAGAACAAAAGAACTGTGCTTCCTACAAATACGGCCATATCTAGTTCAACTCTGCTTAGGAAACTGACAAGAACAGTAGATCCTCTTCAGTCCAATACACTGTACATGCTGGGAACAGACGCCAGTGCTATTTGCCCTGTGTCTGACAATGGGAGCGCAATAGTGACTTTCCTTACCAGAAAACAACTCTTGCTCGTAGGACCAAAAACAGGGTGTGATTCAACTCCATTTAGGACTGGGAAACAAACGCTAGCTTGCCTTACAAGAAACACACTCTGCTTTTGAGAAAAGAGCACTCTTCTTCTCTACTGTGTTTCCTATGGGGTCCGAACAGTGAGCTTGATCAGAACAAAAGAACTGTGCTTCCTACACACACGGGCCATATCTAGTTCAATTCTGCTTAGGAAACTGACAAGAACGGTAGCTCCTCTTCAGTCCAATACACTGTACTAGCTGGGAACAGACGGGAGTCCTATTTGTACTTTGTATAGAAATAGGAGCGCAATAGTGACTCTTCTTATCAGAAAACACCTCTTCCTCGTAGGAACAAAAACTGCATGGGATTCAACTCCATTTCTGACTGGGGAACAAACACTAGCTCGCGTTACAAGAAACACACTCTGCTTTTGAGAAAAGAGCACTCTTCTACTCTTCTGTGTTTCCTATGTGATCCGAACAGTGAGCTTGCTCAGAACAAAAGAACTGTGCTTCCTACACACAGGGGCCATATCTAGTTCAACTCTGCTTAGGAAACTGACAAGAACAGTAGCTCCTCTTCAATCCAATACACTGTACATTCTGGGAACAGACGCCAGTGCTATTTGGCCTGTGTATGACAATGGGAGCACAACAGTGACTCTTTTTCCCAGAAAACAACTCTTGCTCGTAGGACAAGAAACTGCATGTGATTCAACTCCATTTAGGACTGGGAAACAAACGCTAGCTCGCCTTACAAGAAACACACTCTGCTTTTGAGAAAAGAGCACTCTTCTACTCTACTGTGTTTCCTATGGTGTCTGAACAGTGAGCTTGCTCAGAACAAAAGAACTGTGCTTCCTACACACATGGGCCATATCTAGTTCAACTCTGCTTAGGAAACTGACCAGAACAGTAGCTCCTCTTCAGTCCAATACACTGTACTTGCTGCGAACAGACTCGAGTGCTATTTGCACTGTGTATGGCAAAGGGAGCGCAATAGTGACTTTCCATACAAGAAAACAACTCTTGCTCGTAGGACCAAAAACTGCATGTGATTCAACTCCATTTAGGACTGGGAAACAAACGCTAGCTCGCCTTTACAAGAAACACACTCTGCTTTTGAGAAAAGAGCAATCTTCTATTCTACTGTGGTTCATATGGCGTCCGAACATTGAGCTTGCTCAGAACAAAAGAACTGGGCTTCCTACACACATGGGCCATATCTAGTTCAACTCTGCTTAAGAAACTGACAAGAACAGTAGCTCCTCTTCAGTCCAATACACTGTACTTGATGGGAACAGACATGAGTGCTATTTCCACTGTGTATGGCAATGGGAGCGCAATAGTGACTTTGATTACGAGAAAACAACTCTTGCTCGTAGGACCAAAAACTGCATGTGATTCAACTCGATTTAGGACTGGGAAACAAACTCTAGCTCGCCTTACAAGAAACACACTCTGCTTTTGAGAAAAGAGCAGTCTTCTATTCTACTGTGGTTCATATGGGGTCCGAACACTGAGCTTGCTCAGAACAAAAGAACTCTGCTTCCTACACACACGGGCCATATCTTGTTCAACTCTGCTTCGGAAACTGACAAGAACAGTAGCTCCTCTTCAGTCCAATACACTGTACTTGCTGGGAACAGACACGAGTGCTATTTGAACTGTGTATGGCAATGGGAGTGCAATAGTGACTTTCCTTACCAGAAAACAACTCTTGCTCGTAGGACCAAAAACTGTATGTGATTCAACTCCATTTAGGACTGGGAAACAAACACTAGCTCGCCTTACAAGAAACACACTCTGCTTTTGAGAAAAGAGCACTCTTCTACTCTAAGGTGTTTTCTATGGGGTCCGAACATTGAGCTTGCTCAGAACAAAAGAACTGTGCTTCCTACACACAGGGGCCATATCTAGTTCAGCTCTGCTTAGGAAACTGACAAGAACAGTAGCTCCGCTTCAGTACAATACACTGTACTTGCTGGGAACAGACGCCAGTGCTATTTGCCCTGTGTATGACAATGGGAGCGTAATAGTGACTCATCTTACGAGAAAACAACTCTTGCTCGTAGGACCAGACTGCATGGGATTCAACTCCATTTCTGACTGGGAAACAAACACTAGTTCGCATTACAAGAAACACACTCTCCTTTTGAGAAAAGAGCACTCTTCTACTCTACTGTGTTTCCTATAGGGCCAGAACAGTGAGTTTGCTCAGAAAAAAAGAACTGTGCTTCCTACAAATATGGCCATATCTAGTTCAATTCTGCTTAGGAAACTGACAAGAGCAGTAGATCCTCTTCAGTCCAATACACTGTACTTGCTGGGAACAGACGCCAGTTCTATTTGCCCTGTGTATGACAATGGGAGCGCAATAGTGACTCTTCTTACCAGAAAACAACTCTTGCTCATAGGACAAGAAACTGCATGTGATTCAACTCCATTTAGGACTGGGAAACAAACGCTAGCTCGCCTTAAAAGAAACACACTCTGCTTTTGAGAAAAGAGCACTCTTCTACTCTACTGTGTTTCCTAAGGTGTCCGAAAAGTGAACTTGCTCAGAACAAAAGAACTGTGCTTCCTACACACAGGGGCCATATCTAGGTCAACTCTGCTTAGGAAACTGACAAGAACAGTAGCTCCTCTTCAATGCAATACACTGTACTTGCTAGGAACAGACGCGAGTGCTATTTGCACTGTGTATGACAATTGGAGCATAATAGTGACTCTTCTTACCAGAAAACAACTCTTGCTCGTAGGACCAGGAACTGCATGGGATTCAACTCCATTTCTGACTGGGAAACAAACACTAGCTCGCATTACAAGAAACACACTCTCCTTTTGAGAAAAGAGCACTCTTCTACTCTAATGTGTTTCCTATGGGGTCCGAATAGTGAGCTTGCTCAGAACAAAAGAACTGTGCTTCCTACACACAGGGGCCATATCTAGTTCTACTCTGCTTAGGAAACTGACAAGAACAGTAGCTCCTCTTCAGTCCAATACACTGTACATTCTGGGAACAGACGCCAGTGCTATTTGGCCTGTGTATGACAATGGGAGCACAACAGTGACTCTTTTTCCCAGAAAACAACTCTTGCTCGTAGGACAAGAAACTGCATGTGATTCAACTCCATTTAGGACTGGGAAACAAACGCTAGCTCGCCTTACAAGAAACACACTCTGCTTTTGAGAAAAGAGCACTCTTCTACTCTACTGTGTTTCCTATGGTGTCTGAACAGTGAGCTTGCTCAGAACAAAAGAACTGTGCTTCCTACACACATGGGCCATATCTAGTTCAACTCTGCTTAGGAAACTGACCAGAACAGTAGCTCCTCTTCAGTCCAATACACTGTACTTGCTGCGAACAGACTCGAGTGCTATTTGCACTGTGTATAGCAAAGGGAGCGCAATAGTGACTTTCCTTACAAGAAAACAACTCTTGCTCGTAGGACCAAAAACTGCATGTGATTCAACTCCATTTAGGACTGGGAAACAAACGCTAGCTCGCCTTTACAAGAAACACACTCTGCTTTTGAGAAAAGAGCAATCTTCTATTCTACTGTGGTTCATATGGCGTCCGAACATTGAGCTTGCTCAGAACAAAAGAACTGGGCTTCCTACACACATGGGCCATATCTAGTTCAACTCTGCTTAAGAAACTGACAAGAACAGTAGCTCCTCTTCAGTCCAATACACTGTACTTGCTGGGAACAGACATGAGTGCTATTTGCACTGTGTATGGCAATGGGAGCGCAATAGTGACTTTGATTACGAGAAAACAACTCTTGCTCGTAGGACCAAAAACTGCATGTGATTCAACTCGATTTAGGACTGGGAAACAAACTCTAGCTCGCCTTACAAGAAACACACTCTGCTTTTGAGAAAAGAGCAGTCTTCTATTCTACTGTGGTTCATATGGGGTCCGAACACTGAGCTTGCTCAGAACAAAAGAACTCTGCTTCCTACACACACGGGCCATATCTTGTTCAACTCTGCTTCGGAAACTGACAAGAACAGTAGCTCCTCTTCAGTCCAATACACTGTACTTGCTGGGAACAGACACGAGTGCTATTTGAACTGTGTATGGCAATGGAAGTGCAATAGTGACTTTCCTTACCAGAAAACAACTCTTGCTCGTAGGACCAAAAACTGTATGTGATTCAACTCCATTTAGGACTGGGAAACAAACACTAGCTCGCCTTACAAGAAACACACTCTGCTTTTGAGAAAAGAGCACTCTTCTACTCTAAGGTGTTTTCTATGGGGTCCGAACATTGAGCTTGCTCAGAACACAAGAACTGTGCTTCCTACACACAGGGGCCATATCTAGTTCAGCTCTGCTTAGGAAACTGACAAGAACAGTAGCTCCGCTTCAGTACAATACACTGTACTTGCTGGGAACAGACGCCAGTGCTATTTGCCCTGTGTATGACAATGGGAGCGTAATAGTGACTCATCTTACCAGAAAACAACTCTTGCTCGTAGAACCAGACTGCATGGGATTCAACTCCATTTCTGACTGGGAAACAAACACTAGTTCGCATTACAAGAAACACACTCTCCTTTTGAGAAAAGAGCACTCTTCTACTCTACTGTGTTTCCTATAGGGCCAGAACAGTGAGTTTGCTCAGAAAAAAAGAACTGTGCTTCCTACAAATATGGCCATATCTAGTTCAATTCTGCTTAGGAAACTGACAAGAGCAGTAGATCCTCTTCAGTCCAATACACTGTACTTGCTGGGAACAGACGCCAGTTCTATTTGCCCTGTGTATGACAATGGGAGCGCAATAGTGACTCTTCTTACCAGAAAACAACTCTTGCTCATAGGACAAGAAACTGCATGTGATTCAACTCCATTTAGGACTGGGAAACAAACGCTAGCTCGCCTTAAAAGAAACACACTCTGCTTTTGAGAAAAGAGCACTCTTCTACTCTACTGTGTTTCCTAAGGTGTCCGAAAAGTGAACTTGCTCAGAACAAAAGAACTGTGCTTCCTACACACAGGGGCCATATCTAGGTCAACTCTGCTTAGGAAACTGACAAGAACAGTAGCTCCTCTTCAATGCAATACACTGTACTTGCTAGGAACAGACGCGAGTGCTATTTGCACTGTGTATGACAATTGGAGCATAATAGTGACTCTTCTTACCAGAAAACAACTCTTGCTCGTAGGACCAGGAACTGCATGGGATTCAACTCCATTTCTGACTGGGAAACAAACACTAGCTCGCATTACAAGAAACACACTCTCCTTTTGAGAAAAGAGCACTCTTCTACTCTAATGTGTTTCCTATGGGGTCCGAATAGTGAGCTTGCTCAGAACAAAAGAACTGTGCTTCCTACACACAGGGGCCATATCTAGTTCAACTCTGCTTAGGAAACTGACAAGAACAGTAGCTCCTCTTCAGTCCAATACACTGTACTTGCTGGGAACAGAAGCGAGTGCTATTTGCACTGTGTATGGAAATGGGAACGCAATAGTGACTTTCCTTACCAGAAACAACTCTTGCTCGTAGGAACAGAAACTGGATGTGATTCAACTACATTTAGAAATGGGAAACAAACGCTAGCTCGCCTTACTAGAAACACTCTCTGCTTTTGAGAAAAGAGCACTCTTCTACTCTACTGTGTTTCTTATAGGGCCAGAACAGTGAGCTTGCTCACAAAAAAAGAACTGTGCTTCATACAAATACGGCCATATCTAGTTCAATTCTGCTTAGGAAACTGTAAAGAACAGTAGATCCTCTTCAGTCCAATACACTGTACATGCTGGGAACAGACGCCAGTGCTATTTGCCCTGTGTATGACAATGGGAGCGCAACAGTGACTCTTTTTACCAGAAAACAACACTTGCTCGTAGAACAAGAAACTGCATGTGATTCAACTCCATTTAGGACTGGGAAACAAACGCTAGCTCGCCTTACAAGAAACACACTCTGCTTTTGAGAAAAGAGCAGTCTTCTATTTCACTGTGGTTCATACGTTGTCCGAACAGTGAGCTTGCTGAGAACAAAAGAACTGTGCTTCCTACACACATGGGCCATATCAAGTTCAACTCTGCTTAGGAAAGTGACAAGAACAGTAGCTCCTCTTCAGTTCAATACACTGTACTTGCTGGGAACAGACGCGAGTGCTATTTGCACTGTGTATGGCAAAGGGAGCACAATAGTGTCTTTCCTTGCCAGAAAACAACTCTTGCTCGTAGGACCAAAAACTGCATGTGATTCAACTCCATTTAGGACTGGGAAACAAACGCTAGCTCGCCTTACTAGAAACAGACTCTGCTTTTGAGAAAAGAGCAGTCTTCTATTCTACTGTGGTTCATATGGGGTCCGAACATTGAGCTTGCTCAGAAAAAAGAACTGTGCTTCCTACACACACTGGCCATATCTAGTTCAACTATGCTTAGGAAACTGACCAGAACAGTAGCTCCTCTTCAGTCCAATACACTGTACTTGCTGGGAATAGACGTGAGTGCTATTTGCACTGTGTATGGCAATAGGAGCACAATAGTGACTCTTCTTATCGGAAAACAACTCTTGCTCGTTGGACCAGAAACTGCATGGGATTCAACTCCATTTAGGACTGGGAAATAAACACTAGCTCGCCTTACAAGAAAGACACTCTGATTTTGATAAAAGAGCACTCTTCTACTCAACTGTGTTTCCTATGGGGTCCGAACAGTGAGCTTGCTCAGAACAAAAGAACTGTGCTTCCTACACACAGGGGCCATATCTAGTTCAACTCTGCTTAGGAAACTGACAAGAACCGTAGATCCTCTTCAGTCCAATACACTGTACATGCTGGGAACAGACGCCAGTGCTATTTGCCCTGTGTATGAAAATGGGAGCGCAATAGTGACTCTTCTTACCAGAAAACAACTCTTGCTCAGGACCAGAAACTGGATGTGATTCAACTCCATTTAGAACTGGGAAACAAACGCTAGCTCGCCTTACTAGAAACACACTCTGCTTTTGAGAAAAGAGCACTCTTCTACTCTACTGTGTTTCCTATAGGGCCAGAACAGTGTGTTTGCTCAGAACAAAAGAACTGTGCTTCCTACAAATACGGCCATATCTAGTTCAATTCTGCTTAGGAAACTGAAAAGAACAGTAGATCCTCTTCAGTCAAATACACTGTACATGCTGGGAACAGACGCCATGCTATTTGCCCTGTGTCTGACAATGGGAGCGCAATAGTGACTTTCCTTACCAGAAAAAACTCTTGCTCGTAGGACCAAAAAGAGGATGTGATTCAACTCCATTTAGTATTGGGAAACAAACGCTAGATTACCTTACAAGAAACACACTCTGGTTTTGAGAAAAGAGCACTCTTCTACTCTACTGTGTTTCCTATAAGGCCAGAACAGTGAGCTTGCTCAGAACAAAAGAACTGTGCTTCATACAAATACGGCCATATCTAGTTCAATTATGCTTAGGAAACTGAAAAGAACAGTAGATCCTCTTCAGTCCAATACAGTGTACATGCTGGGAACAGATGCCAGTGTTATTTGCCCTGTGAATGACAATGGGAGCACAATAGTGACTCTTCTTACCAGAAAACAACTCTTGCTCGTAGGACAAAAAATTGCATGTGATTCAACTCCATTTAGAACTGGGAAACAAACACTAGCTCGCCTTACAAGAAACACACTCTGCTTTTGAGATAAGAGCACTCTTCTACTCTACTGTGTATCCTATGGGGTCCGAACAGTGAGCTTGCTCAGAACAAAAGAACTGTGCTTCCTCCACACACGGGCCATATCTAGTTCAACTCTGCTTAGGAAACTGACAAGAACAGTAGCTCCTCTTCAGTCCAATACACTGTACATGCAGGGAACAGACGCTAGTGCTATTTGTCCTCTGTATGACAATGGGAGCGCAATAGTGACTCTTCTTATCAGAAAACACCTCTTGCACGTAGGACCAGAAACTGCATGGGATTCAACTCCATTTCTGACTGGGAAACAAACACTAGCTCGCCTTACAAGAAAAACACTTTGCTTTTGAGAAAAGAGCACTCTTCTACTCTACTGTGTTTCCTATGGGGTCCGAACAGTGAGCTTGCTCAGAACAAAAGAACTGTGCTTCCTACACACAGGGGCCATATCTAGTTTAACTCTGCTTAGGAAACTGACAAGAATAGTAGCTCCACTTCAGTCCAATACACTGTACTTGCTGGGAACATACGCGAGTGCTATTTGCACTGTATATGGCAATGGCAGCGCAATAGTGACTTTCCTTACCAGAAAACAACTCTTGCGCGTAGGACCAGAAAATGCATGTGATTCAACTCCATTTAGGACTGGGAAACAAATGCTAGCTCGCCTTACAAGAAACACACTCTGCTTTTGAGTAAAGAGCAATCTTCTACTCTACTGTGTTTCCTATAGGGCCAGAACAGTGTGTTTGCTCAGAACAAAAGAACTGTGCTTCCTACAAATACGGCCATATCTAGTTCAATTCTGCTTAGGAAACTGACAAGAACAGTAGATCCTCTTCAGTCCAATACACTGTACTTGCTGGGAACAGACGCGAGTGCTATTTGCACTGCGTATGACATTGGGGGCGCAATAGTGACTTTCCTTACCAGAAAACAACTCTTGCTCGTAGGACCAAAAACTGCATGTGATTCAACTCCATTTAGGACTGGGAAACAAACAGTAGCTCGCCTTACAAGAAACACACTCTGCTTTTGAGAAAAGAGCACTCTTCTACTCTACTGTGTATCCTATGGGGTCCGAACATTGAGCTTGCTCAGAACAAAAGAACTGTGCTTCCTCCACACACGGGCCATATCTAGTCAACTCTGCTTAGGATACTGACAAGAACAGTAGCTCCACTTCAGTCCAATACACTGTACATGCAGGGAACAGACGCCAGTGCTATTTGTCCTCTGTATGACAATGGGAGCGCAATAGTGACTCTTCTTATCAGAAAACACCTCTTGCTCATAGCACCAGAAACTGCATGGGATTCAACTCCATTTCTGACTGGGAAACAAACACTAGCTCGCCTTATAAGAAACACACTCTGCTTTTGAGAAGAGAGCACTCTTCTACTCTAATGTGTTTTCTATGGGGTTTGAACAGTGAGATTGCTCAGAACAAAAGATCTGTGCTTCCTACACACAGGGGCCATATCTAGTTCAACTCTGCTTAGGAAACTGACAAGAACAGTAGCTCTGCTTCAGTCCAATACACTGTACTTGATGGGAACAGACGCCAGTGCTATTTGCCCTGTGTATGACAATGGGATCTCGATAGTGACTCTTCTTACCAGAAAACAACTCTTGCTCGTAAGACAAGAAACTGCATGTGATTCAACTCCATTTAGGACTGGGAAACCAATGCTAGCTCGCCTTACAAGAAACACACTCTGTTTTTGAGAAAAGTGCACTCGTCTACTCTACTGTGTTTCCTATGGGGTCCGAACAGTGAGCTTGCTCAGAACAAAAGAACTGTGCTTCCTACACACACGGGCCATATCTAGTTCAACTCTGCTTAGGTAACTGACAAGAACGGTAGCTCCTTTGCAGTCCAATACACTGTAATAGCTGGGAACAGACTCGAGTGCTATTTGCACTGTGTATGGCAATAGGAGCACAATAGTGACTCTTCTTATCGGAAAACACCTCTTGCTGGTAGGACCAGAAACTTCATGGGATTCAACTGCATTTCTGACTGGGAAACAAACGCTAGTTCGCCTTATAAGAAACACACTTTGCTTTTGAGAAAAGAGCACTCTTCTACACTAATGTATTTTCTATGGGGTCCGAACAGTGAGCTTGCTCAGAACAAAAGAACTGTGCTTCCTACACACAGGGGCCATATCTATTTCAACTCTGCTTAGTAAACTGACAAGAACAGTAGCTCTGCTTCAGTCCAATACACTGTACTTGCTGGGAACAGATGCCAGTGCTATTTGCCCTGTTTATGACAATGGGAGTGCAATAGTGACTCTTCTTATCGGAAAACAACTCTTGCTCGTAGGACAAGAAACTGCATGTGATTCAACTCCATTTAGGACTGGGAAACAAATGCTAGCTCTGTTTACAAGAAACACACTCTGCTTTTGAGAAAAGAGCACTCTTCTACTCAACTGTGTTTCCTATGGGGTCTGAACAGTGAGCTTGCTCAGAACAAAAGAACTGTGCTTCCTACACACAGGGGCCATATCTAGTTCAACTCTGCTTAGGAAACTGACAAGAACAGTAGCTCCGCTTCACTCCAATACACTGTGCTTGCTGGGAACAGACGCGAGTGCTATTTGCACTGTGTATGGCAATGGGAGCGCAATAGTGACTCTTCTTACCAGAAAACAACTCTTGCTCGTAGTACCAAAAACAGGATGTGATTCAACTCCACTTAGGACTGGGAAACAAACGCTAGCTTGCCTTACATGAAACTCACTCTGCTGTTGAGAAAAGAGCACTCTTCTACTCTAATGTGTTTCCTATGGGGTCCGAACAGTGAGCTTTCTCAGAACAGAAGAACTGGGCTTCCTCCACACACGGGCCATATCTAGTTCCACTCTGCTAAGAAACTGACAAGAACGGTAGCTCCTCTTCAGTCCAATACACTGTACTAGCTGGGAACAGACGCGAGTGCTATTTGCACTGTGTATGGCAATAGGAGCGCAATAGTGACTTTTCTTATCGGAAAACACCTCTTGCTCATAGGACCAGAAACTGCATGGGATTCAACTCCATTTCTGACTGGAAACAAACACTAGTTCGCCTTACAAGAAACACACTCTGCTTTTGAGAAAAGAGCACTCTTCTACTCTTCTGTGTTTCCTATGTGGTCCGAACAGTGAGCTTGCTCAGAACAAAAGAACTGTGCTTCCTACACACAGGGGCCATATCTACGTCAACACTGCTTAGGAAACTGACAATAACAGTAGCTCCGCTTCAGTCCAATACACTCTACTTGCTGGGAACAGATGCGAGTGCTATTTGCACTGTGTATGGAAATGGGAGCGCAATAGTGACTTTCCTTACCAGAAAACAAATCTTGCTCATAGGACCAAAAACTGCATGTGATTCAACTCCATTTAGGTCTGGGAAACAAATGCTAGCTCGCCTTTCAAGAAACACACTCTGCTTTTGAGAAAAGAGCACTCTTCTACTCTTCTGGGTTTCCTATAGGGCCAGAACAGTGAGTTTGCTCAGAACAAAAGAACAGTGCTTCCAACAAATACGGCCATATCTAGTTCAATTCTGCTTAGGAAACTGACAAGAACAGTAGATCCTCTTCAGTCCAATACACTGTACATGCTGGGAACAGACGCCAGTGCTATTTGTCCTGTGTATGACAATGGGAGCGCAATAGTTACTCTTCTTACCAGAAAACAACTCTTGCTCATAGGACAAGAAAGTGCATGTGATTCAACTCCTTTTATGACTGGGAAACAAACGCTAGCTCGCCTTACAAGAAACACACTCTGCTTTTGAGAAAAGAGCACTCTTCTACTCTACTGTATTTCCTATGGGGTCCGAACGGTGAGCTTGCTCAGAACAAAAGAACTGTGCTTCCTACACACAGGGTCAATATCTAGTTCAACTCTGCGTAGGAAACTGACAAGAACAGTAGCTCCGCTTCAGTCCAATACACTGTACTTGCTGGGAACAGACGCGAGTGCTATTTGCACTGTGTATGGCAATGCGAGCACAATAATGACTTTCCTTACCAGAAAACAACTCTTGCTCATAGGACCAAAAACTGCATGTGATTCAACTCCATTTCTGACTCGGAAACAAATGCTAGCTCGCCTTACAAGAAACACACTCTGCTTTTGAGAAAAGAGCAGTCTTCTATTCTACTGTGGTTCATATGGGGTACGAACATTGAGCTTGCTCAGAACAAAAGAACTGTGCTTCCTACACACACTGGCCATATCTAGTTCAACTCTGCTTAGGAAACTGACAAGAACAGTAGCTCCTCTTCAGTCCAATACACTGTACTTGCTGGGAACAGACGCGAGTGCTATTTGCCCTGTGTATGGCAATGGGAGTGCAATAGTGACTTTCCTTACCAGAAAACAACTCTTGCTCGTAGGACCAAAAACTGGATGTGATTCAACTCCATTTAGGACTGGGAAACAAACGCTAGCTCGCGTTACAAGAAACACACTCTGCTTTTGAAAAAAGAGCACTCTTCTACTCTACTGTGTTTCCTATCGGGCCAGAACTTTGAGCTTGCTCAGAACAAAAGAACTGTGCTTCCTACACACACGGGCCATATCCAGTTCAATTCTGGTTAGGAAACTGAAAAGAACAGTAGCCTCTCTTCAGTCCAATACACTGTACTTGCTGGGAACAGACGCGAGTGCTATTTGCACTGTGTATGGCAAATGGAACGCAAAATGGACTCTTCTTACCAGAAAACAACTCTTGCTCGTAGGACTAGAAACTGCATGTGATTCAACTCCATTTAGGACTGGGAAACAAACGCTAGCTCGCCTTACATGAACCACACTCTGCTTTAGAGAAAAGAGCACTCTTCTACTCTACTGTGTTTCCTATAGGGCCAGAACAGTGAGCTTCCACAGAACAAAAGAACTGTGCTTCCTACACACACGGGCCATATCTAGTTCAACTCTGCTTAGGAAACTGACAAGAATAGTACCTCCTCTTCAGTCCGATACACTGTACTTGCTGGGAACAGATGCGAGTATTATTTGCACTGTGTATGGCAATGGGAGCGCAATAGTGACTTTCCTTACCAGAAAACAACTCTTGCTCGTAGGACCAGAAACTGCATGTGATTCAACTCTATTTAGGACTGGGAAACAAATGCTAGCTCGCCTTACATGAAACACACTCTGCTTTTGAAAAAAGAGAACACTTCTACTCCACTGGGTTTCCTATGGGGTACAAACAGTGAGCTTGCTCAGAACAAAAGAACTGTGCTTCCTACACACATTGACCATATCTAGTTCAACTCTGCTTAGGAAACTGAGAAGAACAGTAGATCCTATTCAGTCCAATACACTGTACTTGCTGGGAATAGACGCGAGTGCTATTTGCATTGTATAAGGCATTTGGATCGCAATAGTGACTCTTCTTACCAGAAAACATCTCTTGCTCATAGGACAAAAAACTGCATGTGATTCAACTCCATTTAGGACTGGGAAACAAATGCGAGCTCATCTTACAAGAAACACACTCTGCTTCAGAGAAAAGAGCACTCTTCTACTTTACTGTGTTTCCTATAGTGCCAGAACAGTGAGCTTGCTCAGAACATAAGAACTGTGCCTCCTAAACACACAGACCATATCTAGTTGAACTCTGCTTAGGAAACTGACAAGAACAGTAGCTCCTCTCCACTCCGATACTGTACTTGCTTGGAACAGACACATGGGCTATTTACACTGTGTATGGCAATGGGAGCACAATAGTGACTTTCCTTAACAGAAAACAACTCTTGCTCATAGGACCAGAAACTGCATGTGATTCCACACCATTTAGGACTGGGAAACAAATGCTAGCTCACCTTACAAGAAACACACTCTGCTTTAGAGAAAAGAGCACTCTTTTACTCTACTGTGTTTCCTATGGGGTCCAAACAGTGAGCTTGCTCAGAACAAAAGAACTGTGCTTCCTACACACAAGGACCATATGTAGTTCAACTCTGCTTAGTAAACTGACAAGAACAGTAGCTCCTATTCAGTCAAAAACACTGTACTTGCTGGGAAAAGACGCAAGTGCTATTTGCCTTGCATAGGGCAATGGGAGCACAATAGTGATTTTCCTTACCAGAAAACAACTCTTGTTCATAGACCAGAAACTGCATGTGATTCCACTCCATTTAGGACTAGGAAACAAACGCCAGCTCGCCTTACAAAAACACACTCTGCTTTGAGAAAAGAGCACTCTTCTACTCTACTGCGTTTCCTATAGGGCCAGAACAGTGAACTTGCTCAGAACAGAAGAACTGTGCTTCCTACACACACGGGCCATATCTAGTTCAACTCTGCTTAGGAAACTGACAAGAACAGTAGCTCCTCTTCAGTCTGACACACTGTACTTGCTGGGAACAGACGCGAGAGCTATTTGCACTGTGTATGGCAAGGGGAGCGCAACAGTGATTTTCCTTACCAGAAAACAACTCTTGCTTGTAGGACCAGAAACTGCAAATGATTCAACTCGATTTGGGACTGGGAAACAAACGCTAGCTCGCCTTACAAGAAACACACTCTGCTTTTGAGAAATGAGCACTCTTCTACTCTACTGTGTTTTCTACGGTGTCCGAACAGTGAGCTGGCTCAGAACAAAAGAACTGTGCTTCCTACACAAACGGCCATATCTAGTTCAATTCTGCTTAGGAACCTGACAAGAACAGGAGATCCTCTTCAGTCCAATACACTGTACTTGCTGAGAACAGACGTCAGTGCTGTTTGTCCTGTGTATGGCAATGGCAGCGCAATAGTGACTCTTCTTAACATAAAACAACTCTTGCTCGTAGGACCAGAAACTGCATGTGATTCAACTCCATTTAGGACTGGGAAACAAACACTAGCTCGCCTTACATGAAACACACTCTGCTTTAGAGAAAAGAGCACTCTTCTACTCTACTGTGTTTCATTTAGGGCAAGAACAGTGAGCTTGCTCAGAACAAATGAACTGTGCTTCCTACACACGGGCCATATCTAGTTCAACTCTGCTTAGGAAACTGACAAGAACAGTAGCTCCTCTTCAGTCTGATACACTGTACTTGCTGGGAACAGACGCGAGTGCTATTTGCACTCTGTATGGCAATGGGAGCGCAATAGTGACTTTCTTTACCAGAAAACAACTCTTGCTCATAGGACCAGAAACTGCATCTGATTCAAATCCATTTAGGACTGGGAAACAAATGCTAGCTCACCTTACATGAGACACACTCTGCTTTTGAGAAAAGAGCACTCTTCTACTCTACTGTGTTTCCTATGGGGTCCGAACAGTGAGCTTGCTCAGAACAAAAGAACTGTGCTTCCTACACACACGGGTCATATCTAGTTCAACTCTGCTTAGGAAACTGACAAGAGCAGTAGCTCCTCTTCAGTCCAATACACTGTACTTGCGGGGAAGAGACATGAGTGCTATTTGCACTGTGTATGGCAATTGGAGCACAATAGTGACACGTCTTACCAGAAAACAACTCTTGCTCGTAGGACCAAAAACTCCATGTGACTCAATTCCATTTAGGACTGGGAAACAAACGCTAGCTCGCCTTACAAGAAACACAATCTGCTTTTGAGAAAAGAGCACTCTTCTACTCTACTGTGTTTCCCATGGGGTCCGAACAGTGAACTTGCTCAGAACAAAAGAACTGTGCTTCCTACAAACATGGCCATATCTAGTTCAATTCTGCTTAGGAACCTGACAAGAACAGTAGATCCTCTTCAGTCCAATACACTGTACTTGCTGGGAACAGACGCCAGTGCTATTTGTCCTGTGTATGGCAATGGCAGCGCAATAGTGACTCTTCTTACCAGAAAACAACTCTTGCTCGTAGGACAAAAAACTGCATGTGACTCAACCCCATTTAAAACTGGGAAACAAACTCTAGCTCGCCTTCCACGAAACACACTCTGCTTTTGAGAAAAGAGCACTCTTCTTCTCTACAGTGTTTCCTATGTGTTCCGAACAGCGAGCTTGCTCAGAAAAAAAACTGTGCTTCCTACACACACGGCCATATCTAGTCCAAGTCTGCTTAGGAACCTGACAAGAAAAGTAGATCCTCTTCAGTCCAATACACTGTACTTGCTGGGAAAAGACGCCAGTGCTATTTGTCAAGTGTATGGCATTGGCAGCACAATAGTGACTCTTCTTACCAGCAAACAACTCTTGCTCGTAGGACCAGAAACTGCATGTGATTCAACTCGATTTAGGACTGGGAAACAAACTCTAGCTTGCTTTACAAGAAACACACTCTGCTTTTGAGAAAAGAGGACTCTTCTACACTCCTGTGTTTCCTATAGGTCCAGAATAGTGAGCTTGCTCAGAAAAAATGAACTGTGCTTCCTACACTCACGGGCCATATCTAGTTCAACTCTGCTTAGGAAACTGAGAAGAACAGTAGCTCCTCTTCAGTCCAATACACTGTACTTGCTGGGAACAGACGGGAGGGCTATTTGCACTGTGTATGGCAATGGGAGTGCAATAGTGACTTTCCTTACCAGAAGACAACTCTTGCTCGTAGTACCAGAAACTGCATGGGATTCAACTCCATTTAAGACTGGGAAACAAACTCTAGCTCTCCTTACAAGAAACACACTCTGCTTTAGAGAAAAGAGCACTCTTCTACTCTACTGTGTTTCCTATGGGGACCAAACATTGAGCTTGCTCAGAACAAAAGAACTGTGCTTCCTACACACACGGACCATATGTAGTTCAACTCTGCTTAGGAAAATGACAAGAACAGTAGCTCTTCTTCAGTCCAATACACTGTACTTGCTGGGAACAGACCCCAGTGCTATTTGTCCTGTGTATGGCAATGGCAGCGCAATAGTGACTATTCTTACCATAAAAAAACTCTTGCTCGTAGGACCAGAAACTGCATGTGATTCAACTCCATTTAGGACTGGGAAACAAACACTAGCTCGCCTTACAAGAAACACACTCTGCTTTAGAAAAAGAGCACTCTTCTACTCTAATGTGTTTCCTACATGGCCAGAACAGTGAGCTTGCTCAGAACATAAGAACTGTGCTTCCCACACACGGGCCATATCTAGTTGAACTCTGCTTAGGAAACTGACAAGAACAGTAGCTTCTCTCCACTCCGATACACTGTACTTGCTTGGAACAGACACATGGGCTATTTGCACTGTGTATGGCAATGGGAGCGCAATAGTGACTTTCCTTAACAGAAATCAACTCTTGCTCATAGGACCAGAAACTGCATGTGATTCCACACCATTTAGGACTGGGAAACAAATGCTAGCTCACCTTACAAGAAACACACTCTGCTTTAGAGAAAAGAGCACTCTTTTACTCTACTGTGTTTCCTATGGGGTCCAAACAGTGAGCTTGCTCAGAACAAAAGAACTGTGCTTCCTACACACAAGGACCATATGTAGTTCAACTCTGCTTAGTAAACTGACAAGAACAGTAGCTCCTATTCAGTCAAAAACACTGTACTTGCTGGGAAAAGACGCGAGTGCTATTTGCCTTGCATAGGGCAATGGGAGCACAATAGTGATTTTCCTTACCAGAAAACAACTCTTGTTCATAGACCAGAAACTGCATGTGATTCCACTCCATTTAGGACTAGGAAACAAACGCCAGCTCGCCTTACAAAAACACACTCTGCTTTGAGAAAAGAGCACTCTTCTACTCTACTGCGTTTCCTATAGGGCCAGAACAGTGAACTTGCTCAGAACAGAAGAACTGTGCTTCCTACACACACGGGCCATATCTAGTTCAACTCTGCTTAGGAAACTGACAAGAACAGTAGCTCCTCTTCAGTCTGACACACTGTACTTGCTGGGAACAGACGCGAGAGCTATTTGCACTGTGTATGGCAAGGGGAGCGCAATAGTGATTTTCCTTACCAGAAAACAACTCTTGCTTGTAGGACCAGAAACTGCAAATGATTCAACTCAATTTGGGACTGGGAAACAAACGCTAGCTCGCCTTACAAGAAACACACTCTGCTTTTGAGAAATGAGCACTCTTCTACTCTACTGTGTTTTCTACGGTGTCCGAACAGTGAGCTGGCTCAGAACAAAAGAACTGTGCTTCCTACACAAACGGCCATATCTAGTTCAATTCTGCTTAGGAACCTGACAAGAACAGGAGATCCTCTTCAGTCCAATACACTGTACTTGCTGAGAACAGACGTCAGTGCTGTTTGTCCTGTGTATGGCAATGGCAGCGCAATAGTGACTCTTCTTAACATAAAACAACTCTTGCTCGTAGGACCAGAAACTGCATGTGATTCAACTCCATTTAGGACTGGGAAACAAACACTAGCTCGCCTTACATGAAACACACTCTGCTTTAGAGAAAAGAGCACTCTTCTACTCTACTGTGTTTCATTTAGGGCAAGAACAGTGAGCTTGCTCAGAACAAATGAACTGTGCTTCCTACACACGGGCCATATCTAGTTCAACTCTGCTTAGGAAACTGACAAGAACAGTAGCTCCTCTTCAGTCTGATACACTGTACTTGCTGGGAACAGACGCGAGTGCTATTTGCACTCTGTATGGCAATGGGAGCGCAATAGTGACTTTCTTTACCAGAAAACAACTCTTGCTCGTAGGACCAGAAACTGCATGTGATTCAAATCCATTTAGGACTGGGAAACAAATGCTAGCTCACCTTACATGAGACACACTCTGCTTTTGAGAAAAGAGCACTCTTCTACTCTACTGTGTTTCCTATGGGGTCCGAACAGTGAGCTTGCTCAGAACAAAAGAACTGTGCTTCCTACACACACGGATCATATCTAGTTCAACTCTGCTTAGGAAACTGACAAGAGCAGTAGCTCCTCTTCAGTCCAATACACTGTACTTGCGGGGAAGAGACACGAGTGCTATTTGCACTGTGTATGTCAATTGGAGCACAATAGTGACACGTCTTACCAGAAAACAACTCTTGCTCGTAGGACCAAAAACTCCATGTGACTCAATTCCATTTAGGACTGGGAAACAAACGCTAGCTTGCCTTACAAGAAACACAATCTGCTTTTGAGAAAAGAGCACTCTTCTACTCTACTGTGTTTCCCATGGGGTCCGAACAGTGAACTTGCTCATAACAAAAGAACTGTGCTTCCTACACACAAGGCCATATCTAGTTCAATTCTGCTTAGGAACCTGACAAGAACAGTAGATCCTCTTCAGTCCAATACACTGTACTTGCTGGGAACAGACGCCAGTGCTATTTGTCCTGTGTATGGCAATGGCAGCGCAATAGTGACTCTTCTTACCAGAAAACAACTCTTGCTCGTAGGACAAAAAACTGCATGTGACTCAACCCCATTTAAAACTGGGAAACAAACTCTAGCTCGCCTTCCATGAAACACACTCTGCTTTTGAGAAAAGAGCACTCTTCTACTCTACAGTGTTTCCTATGTGTTCCGAACAGCGAGCTTGCTCAGAAAAAAAAAACTGTGCTTCCTACACACACGGCCATATCTAGTCCAAGTCTGCTTAGGAACCTGACAAGAAAAGTAGATCCTCTTCAGTCCAATACACTGTACTTGCTGGGAAAAGACGCCAGTGCTATTTGTCAAGTGTATGGCATTGGCAGCACAATAGTGACTCTTCTTACCAGCAAACAACTCTTGCTCGTAGGACCAGAAACTGCATGTGATTCAACTCGATTTAGGACTGGGAAACAAACTCTAGCTTGCTTTACAAGAAACACACTCTGCTTTTGAGAAAAGAGGACTCTTCTACACTACTGTGTTTCCTATAGGTCCAGAATAGTGAGCTTGCTCAGAAAAAATGAACTGTGCTTCCTACACTCACGGGCCATATCTAGTTCAACTCTGCTTAGGAAACTGAGAAGAACAGTAGCTCCTCTTCAGTCCAATACACTGTACTTGCTGGGAACAGACGGGAGGGCTATTTGCACTGTGTATGGCAATGGGAGTGCAATAGTGACTTTCCTTACCAGAAGACAACTCTTGCTCGTAGTACCAGAAACTGCATGGGATTCAACTCCATTTAGGACTGGGAAACAAACTCTAGCTCTCCTTACAAGAAACACACTCTGCTTTAGAGAAAAGAGCACTCTTCTACTCTACTGTGTTTCCTATGAGGACCAAACATTGAGCTTGCTCAGAACAAAAGAACTGTGCTTCCTACACACACGGACCATATGTAGTTCAACTCTGCTTAGGAAAATGACAAGAACAGTAGCTCTTCTTCAGTCCAATACACTGTACTTGCTGGGAACAGACCCCAGTGCTATTTGTCCTGTGTATGGCAATGGCAGCGCAATAGTGACTATTCTTACCATAAAAAAACTCTTGCTCGTAGGACCAGAAACTGCATGTGATTCAACTCCATTTAGGACTGGGAAACAAACACTAGCTCGCCTTACAAGAAACACACTCTGCTTTAGAAAAAGAGCACTCTTCTACTCTAATGTGTTTCCTACATGGCCAGAACAGTGAGCTTGCTCAGAACATAAGAACTGTGCTTCCCACACACGGACCATATCTAGTTGAACTCTGCTTAGGAAACTGACAAGAACAATAGCTCCTCTCCACTCCGATACACTGTACTTGCTTGGAACAGACACATGGGCTATTTGCACTGTGTATGGCAATGGGAGCACAATAGTGACTTTCCTTAACAGAAATCAACTCTTGCTCATAGGACCAGAAACTGCATGTGATTCCACACCATTTAGGACTGGGAAACAAATGCTAGCTCACCTTACAAGAAACACACTCTGCTTTAGAGAAAAGAGCACTCTTTTACTCTACTGTGTTTCCTATGGGGTCCAAACAGTGAGCTTGCTCAGAACAAAAGAACTGTGCTTCCTACACACAAGGACCATATGTAGTTCAACTCTGCTTAGTAAACTGACAAGAACAGTAGCTCCTATTCAGTCAAAAACACTGTACTTGCTGGGAAAAGACGCGAGTGCTATTTGCCTTGCATAGGGCAATGGGAGCACAATAGTGATTTTCCTTACCAGAAAACAACTCTTGTTCATAGACCAGAAACTGCATGTGATTCCACTCCATTTAGGACTAGGAAACAAACGCCAGCTCGCCTTACAAAAACACACTCTGCTTTGAGAAAAGAGCACTCTTCTACTCTACTGCGTTTCCTATAGGGCCAGAACAGTGAACTTGCTCAGAACAGAAGAACTGTGCTTCCTACACACACGGGCCATATCTAGTTCAACTCTGCTTAGGAAACTGACAAGAACAGTAGCTCCTCTTCAGTCTGACACACTGTACTTGCTGGGAACAGACGCGAGAGCTATTTGCACTGTGTATGGCAAGGGGAGCGCAACAGTGATTTTCCTTACCAGAAAACAACTCTTGCTTGTAGGACCAGAAACTGCAAATGATTCAACTCGATTTGGGACTGGGAAACAAACGCTAGCTCGCCTTACAAGAAACACACTCTGCTTTTGAGAAATGAGCACTCTTCTACTCTACTGTGTTTTCTACGGTGTCCGAACAGTGAGCTGGCTCAGAACAAAAGAACTGTGCTTCCTACACAAACGGCCATATCTAGTTCAATTCTGCTTAGGAACCTGACAAGAACAGGAGATCCTCTTCAGTCCAATACACTGTACTTGCTGAGAACAGACGTCATTGCTGTTTGTCCTGTGTATGGCAATGGCAGCGCAATAGTGACTCTTCTTAACATAAAACAACTCTTGCTCGTAGGACCAGAAACTGCATGTGATTCAACTCCATTTAGGACTGGGAAACAAACACTAGCTCGCCTTACATGAAACACACTCTGCTTTAGAGAAAAGAGCACTCTTCTACTCTACTGTGTTTCATTTAGGGCAAGAACAGTGAGCTTGCTCAGAACAAATGAACTGTGCTGCCTACACACGGGCCATATCTAGTTCAACTCTGCTTAGGAAACTGACAAGAACAGTAGCTCCTCTTCAGTCTGATACACTGTACTTGCTGAGAACAGACGCGAGTGCTATTTGCACTCTGTATGGCAATGGGAGCGCAATAATGACTTTTTTTTACCAGAAAACAACTCTTGATCGTAGGACCAGAAACTGCATGTGATTCAAATCCATTTAGGACTGGGAAACAAATGCTAGCTCACCTTACATGAGACACACTCTGCTTTTGAGAAAAGAGCACTCTTCTACTCTACTGTGTTTCCTATGGGGTCCGAACAGTGAGCTTGCTCAGAACAAAAGAACTGTGCTTCCTACACACACGGGTCATATCTAGTTCAACTCTGCTTAGGAAACTGACAAGAGCAGTAGCTCCTCTTCAGTCCAATACACTGTACTTGCGGGGAAGAGACACGAGTGCTATTTGCACTGTGTATGTCAATTGGAGCACAATAGTGACACGTCTTACCAGAAAACAACTCTTGCTCGTAGGACCAAAAACTCCATGTGACTCAATTCCATTTAGGACTGGGAAACAAACGCTAGCTCACCTTACATGAAACACAATCTGCTTTTGAGAAAAGAGCACTCTTCTACTCTACTGTGTTTCCCATGGGGTCCGAACAGTGAACTTGCTCAAAACAAAAGAACTGTGCTTCCTACACACAAGGCCATATCTAGTTCAATTCTGCTTAGGAACCTGACAAGAACAGTAGATCCTCTTCAGTCCAATACACTGTACTTGCTGGGAACAGACGCCAGTGCTATTTGTCCTGTGTATGGCAATGGCAGCGCAATAGTGACTCTTCTTACCAGAAAACAACTCTTGCTCGTAGGACAAAAAACTGCATGTGACTCAACCCCATTTAAAACTGGGAAACAAACTCTAGCTCGCCTTCCACGAAACACACTCTGCTTTTGAGAAAAGAGCACTCTTCTACTCTACAGTTTTTCCTATGTGTTCCGAACAGTGAGCTTGCTCAGAAAAAAAAAACTGTGCTTCTTACACACACGGCCATATCTAGTCCAAGTCTGCTTAGGAACCTGACAAGAAAAGTAGATCCTCTTCAGTCCAATACACTGTACTTGCTGGGAAAAGACGCCAGTGCTATTTGTCAAGTGTATGGCATTGGCAGCACAATAGTGACTCTTCTTACCAGCAAACAACTCTTGCTCGTAGGACCAGAAACTGCATGTGATTCAACTCGATTTAGGACTGGGAAACAAACTCTAGCTTGCTTTACAAGAAACACACTCTGCTTTTGAGAAAAGAGGACTCTTTTACACTACTGTGTTTCCTATAGGTCCAGAATAGTGAGCTTGCTCAGAAAAAAAGAACTGTGCTTCCTACACTCACGGGCCATATCTAGTTCAACTCTGCTTAGGAAACTGAGAAGAACAGTAGCTCCTCTTCAGTCCAATACACTGTACTTGCTGGGAACAGACGGGAGGGCTATTTGCACTGTGTATGGCAATGGGAGTGCAATAGTGACTTTCCTTACCAGAAGACAACTCTTGCTCGTAGTACCAGAAACTGCATGGGATTCAACTCCATTTAGGACTGGGAAACAAACTCTAGCTCTCCTTACAAGAAACACACTCTGCTTTAGAGAAAAGAGCACTCTTCTACTCTACTGTGTTTCCTATGAGGACCAAACATTGAGCTTGCTCAGAACAAAAGAACTGTGCTTCCTACACACACGGACCATATGTAGTTCAACTCTGCTTAGGAAAATGACAAGAACAGTAGCTCTTCTTCAGTCCAATACACTGTACTTGCTGGGAACAGACCCCAGTGCTATTTGTCCTGTGTATGGCAATGGCAGCGCAATAGTGACTATTCTTACCATAAAAAAACTCTTGCTCGTAGGACCAGAAACTGCATGTGATTCAACTCCATTTAGGACTGGGAAACAAACACTAGCTCGCCTTACAAGAAACACACTCTGCTTTAGAAAAAGAGCACTCTTCTACTCTAATGTGTTTCCTACATGGCCAGAACAGTGAGCTTGCTCAGAACATAAGAACTGTGCTTCCCACACACGGGCCATATCTAGTTGAACTCTGCTTAGGAAACTGACAAGAACAGTAGCTCCTCTCCACTCCGATACACTGTACTTGCTTGGAACAGACACATGGGCTATTTGCACTGTGTATGGCAATGGGAGCGCAATAGTGACTTTCCTTAACAGAAATCAACTCTTGCTCATAGGACCAGAAACTGCATGTGATTCCACACCATTTAGGACTGGGAAACAAATGCTAGCTCACCTTACAAGAAACACACTCTGCTTTAGAGAAAAGAGCACTCTTTTACTCTACTGTGTTTCCTATGGGGTCCAAACAGTGAGCTTGCTCAGAACAAAAGAACTGTGCTTCCTACACACAAGGACCATATGTAGTTCAACTCTGCTTAGTAAACTGACAAGAACAGTAGCTCCTATTCAGTCAAAAACACTGTACTTGCTGGGAAATGACGCGAGTGCTATTTGCCTTGCATAGGGCAATGGGAGCACAATAGTGATTTTCCTTACCAGAAAACAACTCTTGTTCATAGACCAGAATCTGCATGTGATTCCACTCCATTTAGGACTAGGAAACAAACGCTAGCTCGCCTTACAAAAACACACTCTGCTTTGAGAAAAGAGCACTCTTCTACTCTACTGCGTTTCCTATAGGGCCAGAACAGTGAACTTGCTCAGAACAGAAGAACTGTGCTTCCTACACACACGGGCCATATCTAGTTCAACTCTGCTTAGGAAACTGACAAGAACAGTAGCTCCTCTTCAGTCTGACACACTGTACTTGCTGGGAACAGACGCGAGAGCTATTTGCACTGTGTATTGCAAGGGGAGCGCAATAGTGATTTTCCTTACCAGAAAACAACTCTTGCTTGTAGGACCAGAAACTGCAAATGATTCAACTCGATTTGGGACTGGGAAACAAACGCTAGCTTGCCTTACAAGAAACACACTCTGCTTTTGAGAAATGAGCACTCTTCTACTCTACTGTGTTTTCTACGGTGTCCGAACAGTGAGCTGGCTCAGAACAAAAGAACTGTGCTTCCTACACAAACGGCCATATCTAGTTCAATTCTGCTTAGGAACCTGACAAGAACAGGAGATCCTCTTCAGTCCAATACACTGTACTTGCTGAGAACAGACGTCAGTGCTGTTTGTCCTGTGTATGGCAATGGCAGCGCAATAGTGACTCTTCTTAACATAAAACAACTCTTGCTCGTAGGACCAGAAACTGCATGTGATTCAACTCCATTTAGGACTGGGAAACAAACACTAGCTCGCCTTACATGAAACACACTCTGCTTTAGAGAAAAGAGCACTCTTCTACTCTACTGTGTTTCATTTAGGGCAAGAACAGTGAGCTTGCTCAGAACAAATGAACTGTGCTGCCTACACACGGGCCATATCTAGTTCAACTCTGTTTAGGAAACTGACAAGAACAGTAGCTCCTCTTCAGTCTGATACACTGTACTTGCTGGGAACAGACGCGAGTGCTATTTGCACTCTGTATGGCAATGTGAGCGCAATAGTGACTTTTTTTTACCAGAAAACAACTCTTGCTCGTAGGACCAGAAACTGCATGTGATTCAAATCCATTTAGGACTGGGAAACAAATGCTAGCTCACCTTACATGAGACACACTCTGCTTTTGAGAAAAGAGCACTCTTCTACTCTACTGTGTTTCCTATGGGGTCCGAACAGTGAGCTTGCTCAGAACAAAAGAACTGTGCTTCCTACACACACGGGTCATATCTAGTTCAACTCTGCTTAGGAAACTGACAAGAGCAGTAGCTCCTCTTCAGTCCAATACACTGTACTTGCGAGGAAGAGACACGAGTGCTATTTGCACTGTGTACGTCAATTGGAGCACAATAGTGACACGTCTTACCAGAAAACAACTCTTGCTCGTAGGACCAAAAACTCCATGTGACTCAATTCCATTTAGGACTGGGAAACAAACGCTAGCTCGCCTGACATGAAACACAATCTGCTTTTGAGAAAAGAGCACTCTTCTACTCTACTGTGTTTCCCATGGGGTCCGAACAGTGAACTTGCTCAAAACAAAAGAACTGTGCTTCCTACACACAAGGCCATATCTAGTTCAATTCTGCTTAGGAACCTGACAAGAACAGTAGATCCTCTTCAGTCCAATACACTGTACTTGCTGGGAACAGACGCCAGTGCTATTTGTCCTGTGTATGGCAATGGCAGCGCAATAGTGACTCTTCTTACCAGAAAACAACTCTTGCTCGTAGGACAAAAAACTGCATGTGACTCAACCCCATTTAAAACTGGGAAACAAACTCTAGCTCGCCTTCCACGAAACACACTCTGCTTTTGAGAAAAGAGCACTCTTCTACTCTACAGTTTTTCCTATGTGTTCCGAACAGTGAGCTTGCTCAGAAAAAAAAACTGTGCTTCCTACACACACGGCCATATCTAGTCCAAGTCTGCTTAGGAACCTGACAAGAAAAGTAGATCCTCTTCAGTCCAATACACTGTACTTGCTGGGAAAAGACGCCAGTGCTATTTGTCAAGTGTATGGCATTGGCAGCACAATAGTGACTCTTCTTACCAGCAAACAACTCTTGCTCGTAGGACCAGAAACTGCATGTGATTCAACTCGATTTAGGACTGGGAAACAAACTCTAGCTTGCTTTACAAGAAACACACTCTGCTTTTGAGAAAAGAGGACTCTTCTACACTACTGTGTTTCCTATAGGTCCAGAATAGTGAGCTTGCTCAGAAAAAAAGAACTGTGCTTCCTACACTCACGGGCCATATCTAGTTCAACTCTGCTTAGGAAACTGAGAAGAACAGTAGCTCCTCTTCAGTCCAATACACTGTACTTGCTGGGAACAGACGGGAGGGCTATTTGCACTGTGTATGGCAATGGGAGTGCAATAGTGACTTTCCTTACCAGAAGACAACTCTTGCTCGTAGTACCAGAAACTGCATGGGATTCAACTCCATTTAGGACTGGGAAAGAAACTCTAGCTCTCCTTACAAGAAACACACTCTGCTTTAGAGAAAAGAGCACTCTTCTACTCTACTGTGTTTCCTATGGGGACCAAACATTGAGCTTGCTCAGAACAAAAGAACTGTGCTTCCTACACACACGGACCATATGTAGTTCAACTCTGCTTAGGAAAATGACAAGAACAGTAGCTCTTCTTCAGTCCAATACACTGTACTTGCTGGGAACAGACCCCAGTGCTATTTGTCCTGTGTATGGCAATGGCAGCGCAATAGTGACTATTCTTACCATAAAAAAACTCTTGCTCGTAGGACCAGAAACTGCATGTGATTCAACTCCATTTAGGATTGGGAAACAAACACTAGCTCGCCTTACAAGAAACACACTCTGCTTTAGAAAAAGAGCACTCTTCTACTCTAATGTGTTTCCTACATGGCCAGAACAGTGAGCTTGCTCAGAACATAAGAACTGTGCTTCCCACACACGGGCCATATCTAGTTGAACTCTGCTTAGGAAACTGACAAGAACAGTAGCTCCTCTCCACTCCGATACACTGTATTTGCTTGGAACAGACACATGGGCTATTTGCACTGTGTATGGCAATGGGAGCGCAATAGTGACTTTCCTTAACAGAAATCAACTCTTGCTCATAGGACCAGAAACTGCATGTGATTCCACACCATTTAGGACTGGGAAACAAATGCTAGCTCACCTTACAAGAAACACACTCTGCTTTAGAGAAAAGAGCACTCTTTTACTCTACTGTGTTTCCTATGGGGTCCAAACAGTGAGCTTGCTCAGAACAAAAGAACTGTGCTTCCTACACACAAGGACCATATGTAGTTCAACTCTGCTTAGTAAACTGACAAGAACAGTAGCTCCTATTCAGTCAAAAACACTGTACTTGCTGGGAAATGACGCGAGTGCTATTTGCCTTGCATAGGGCAATGGGAGCACAATAGTGATTTTCCTTACCAGAAAACAACTCTTGTTCATAGACCAGAAACTGCATGTGATTCCACTCCATTTAGGACTAGGAAACAAACGCTAGCTCGCCTTACAAAAACACACTCTGCTTTGAGAAAAGAGCACTCTTCTACTCTACTGCGTTTCCTATAGGGCCAGAACAGTGAACTTGCTCAGAACAGAAGAACTGTGCTTCCTACACACACGGGCCATATCTAGTTCAACTCTGCTTAGGAAACTGACAAGAACAGTAGCTCCTCTTCAGTCTGACACACTGTACTTGCTGGGAACAGACGCGAGAGCTATTTGCACTGTGTATGGCAAGGGGAGCGCAATAGTGATTTTCCTTACCAGAAAACAACTCTTGCTTGTAGGACCAGAAACTGCAAATGATTCAACTCGATTTGGGACTGGGAAACAAACGCTAGCTTGCCTTACAAGAAACACACTCTGCTTTTGAGAAATGAGCACTCTTCTACTCTACTGTGTTTCCTACGGTGTCCGAACAGTGAGCTGGCTCAGAACAAAAGAACTGTGCTTCCTACACACAAGGCCATATCTAGTTCAATTCTGCTTAGGAACCTGACAAGAACAGGAGATCCTCTTCAGTCCAATACACTGTACTTGCTGAGAACAGACGTCAGTGCTGTTTGTCCTGTGTATGGCAATGGCAGCGCAATAGTGACTCTTCTTAACATAAAACAACTCTTGCTCGTAGGACCAGAAACTGCATGTGATTCAACCCATTTAGGACTGGGAAACAAACAAGCTCGCCTTACATGAAACACACTCTGCTTTAGAGAAAAGAGCACTCTTCTACTCTACTGTGTTTCATTTAGGGCAAGAACAGTGAGCTTGCTCAGAAAAAATGAACTGTGCTTCCTACACACGGGCCATATCTAGTTCAACTCTGCTTAGGAAACTGACAAGAACAGTAGCTCCTCTTCAGTCCGATACACTGTACTTGCTGGGAACAGACGTGAGTGCTATCTGCACTCTGTATGGCAATGGGAGCGCAATAGTGACTTTCTTTACCAGAAAACAACTCTTGCTCATAGGACCAGAAACTGCATGTGATTCAAATCCATTTAGTAATGGGAAACAAACGCAAGCTCGCCTTAAAAGAAACACACTCTGCTTTGGAGAAAAGAGCACTCTTCTACTCTACTGTTTATCCTATCGGGTCCAAACAGTGAGCTTGCTCAGAACAAAAGAACTGTGCTTCCTACACACACGGATCATATCTAGGTCAATTCTGCTTAGGAACCTGACAAGAACAGTAGATCCTCTTCAGTCCAATACACTGTACTTGCTGGGAACATACGCCAGTGCTATTTGTCCTGTGTATGGCAATGGCAGCGCAATAGTGACTCTTCTTACAGTAAAACAAATCATGCTCGTAGGACCAGAAACTGCATGAGATTCAATTCCATTTAGGACTGGGAAACAAATGCTAGCTCGCCTTACAAGAAACACACTCTGCTTTTGAGAAAAGAGCACTCTTCTACTCTACTGTTTCCTATGGAGTCCGAACAGTGAGCTTGCTCAGAACAAAAGAACTGTGCTTCCTACACACACAGGCCATATCTAGTTCAACTGTGCTTAGGAAACTGACAAGAACAGTATCTCCTCTTCAGTCCAATACACTTTACGTGCGGGTAACAGACGCGAGTGCTATTTGCACTGTGTATGGCATTTGGAGCACAATAGTGACTCATCTTACCAGAAAACAACTCTTGCTCGTAGGACAAAAACTGCATGTGACTCAACTCCATTTAGGACTGGGCAACAAACGCTAGCTCACCTTACAAGAAACACACTCTGCTTTAGAGAAAAGAGCACTCTTCTACTCTACTGTGTTTCCTATGGGGTCCAAACAGTGAGCTTGCTCAGAACAAATGAACTGCGCTTCCTACACACACAGACCATATCTAGTTCAACTCTGCTTAGGAAACTGACAAGAACAGAAGCTCCTCTTCATTCCGATACACTGTACTTGCTGGGAACAGACGCGAGTACTATTTGCACTGTGTATGGCAATGGGAGCACAATAGTGACTTTCCTTACCAGAAAACAACTCTTGCTCGTAGGACCAGAAACTGCATGTGATTCAACTCCATTTAGGACTGGGAAACAAATGCTAGCTCACCTTACATGAAACACACTCTGCTTTTGAGAAAAGAGCTATCTTCTACTCTACTGTGCTTCCTATGGGGTCCGAACAGTGAGCTTGCTCAGAACAAAAGAACTGTGCTTCCTATACACACGGGCCATATCTAGTTCAACACTGCTTAGGAAAGTGACAAGAACAGTAGATCCTCTTCAGTCCAATACACTGTACTTGCTGGGAACAGACGCTAGTGCTATTTGTCCTGTGTATGGCAATGGCAGCGCAATAGTGACTCTTCTTAACAGAAAACAACTCTTGCTCGTAGGACCAGAAAATGCATGTGATTCAACTCCATTTAGGACTGAGAAACAAACTCTAGCACGCTTTACAAGAAACACACTCTGCATTTGAGAAAAGAGCACTCTTCTACTCTAATGTATTTCCTATAGGGCCAGAACAGTGAGCTTGCTCAGAAAAAAAGAACTGTGGTTCCTACACACACGGGCCATATCTAGTTCAACTCTGCTTAGGAAACTGAGAAGAACAGTAGCTCCTCTTCAGTACGATACACTGTACTTGCTGGGAACAGACGCATGGGCTATTTGCACTGTGTATGGCAATGGGAGTGCAATAGTGACTTTCCTTACCAGAAAATAACTCTTGCTCGTAGGACCAGAAACTGCATGTGATTCAATTCCATTTAGAACTGGGAAACAAATGCTAGCTCGCCTTAAAAGAAACACACTCTGCTTTAGAGAAAAGAGCACTCTTCTACTCTACTGTGTTTCCTATGGGGTCCGAACAGTGAGCTTTCTCAGAACAAAAAAACCTGTTCTTCCTACACACACGGCCATATCTAGTTCAAGTCTGCTTAGGAACCTGACAAGAAGAGTAGATCCTCTTCAGTCCAATACACTGTACTTGCTGGGAACAGACGCCAGTGCTATTTGTCCTGTGTATGGCAACGGCAGCACAATAGTGACTCTCCTTACCAGAAAACAACTCTTGCTCGTAGGACCAGAAACTGCATGGGATTCAACTCCACTTAGGACTGGGAAACAAACGCTAGTTCGCCTTACAAGAAACCCACTCTGCTTTTGAAAAAACAGCACTCTTCTACTCCACTGTGTTTCCTATGGGGTACAAACAGTGAGCTTGCTCAGAACAAAAGAACTGTTCTTCCTACACACATGGCCCATATCTAGTTAAACTCTTTAGGAAACTGACAAGAACAGTAGCTCCTATTCAGTCCAATACACTGTACTTGCTGGGAACAGACGCGAGTGCTATTTGCACTGTATAAGTCATTTGGAGCGCAATAGTGACTTTCCTTACCAGAAAACAACTCTTGCTCGTAGGACCAGAAACTGCATGTGATTCCACACCATTTAGGACTGGGAAACAAACGCTAGCTCGCCTTACAAGAAACACACTCTGCTTTAGAGAAAGGAGCACTCTTCTACTCTACTGTGTTTCCTATGGGTTCCAAACAGTGAGCTTGCTCAGAACAAAAGAACTGTGCTTCCTACACACAAGGACCATATCTAGTTCAACTCTGCTTAGAAAACTGACAATAACAGTAGCTCCTATTCAGTCTAATACACTGTACTTGCTGGGAAAAGACGCGAGTGCTATTTGCCTTGCATAGGGCAATGGGAGCACAATAGTGATTTTCCTTACCAGAAAACAACTCTTGTTCATATACCAGAAACTGCATGTGATTCCACTCCATTTAGGATTAGGAAACAAACGCTAGCTCGCCTTACAAAAACACACTCTGCTTTGAGAAAAGAGCACTCTTCTACTCTACTGCGTTTCCTATAGGGCCAGAACAGTGAACTTGCTCAGAACAGAAGAACTGTGCTTCCTACACACACGGGCCATATCTAGTTCAACTCTGCTTAGGAAACTGACAAGAACAGTAGCTCCTATTCAGTCCAATACACTGTACTTGCTGGGAACAGACGCGAGTGCTTTTTGCACTGTATAAGGCATTTGGATCGCTATAGTGACTCTTCTTACCAGAAAACAACTCTTGCTCATAGGACAAAAAACTGCATGTGACTCAATTCCATTTAGGACTGGGAAACAAATGCGAGCTCGCCTTACAAGAAACACACTCTGCTTTAGAGAAAAGAGCACTCTTCTACTCTACTGTGTTTCCTATAGGGCCAGAACAGTGAGCTTACTCAGAACATAAGAACTGTGCCTCCTACAAACACGGTCCATATCTAGTTCAACTCTGCTTAGGAAACTGACAAGAACAGAAGCTCCTCTTCAGTCCGATACACTGTACTTGCTGGGAACAGACGCATGGGCTATTTGCCCTGTTTATTGCAATGGGAGCGCAATAGTGGCTTTCCTTACCAGAAAACAACTCTTGCTCCTAAGACCAGAAACTGCATGTGATTCCACACCTTTTAGGACTGGGAAACAAACGCTAGCTCGCCTTACACGAAACACACTCTGATTTGAGAAAAGAGCACTCTTCTACTCTACTGTGATTCCTATGGTGTCCAAACGGTGAGCTTGCTCAGAACAAAAGAACTGTGCTTCCTACAAACATGGCCATATCTAGTTCAATTCTGCTTAGGAACCTGACAAGAACAGTAGATCCTCTTCAGTCCAATACACTGTACTTGCTGGGAACAGACGCCAGTGCTATTTGTCCTGTGTATGGTAATGGCAGCGCAATAGTGACTCTTCTTACCAGAAAACAACTCTTGCTCGTAGGACCAGAAACTGCATGTTATTCAACTCCATTTAGGACTGGGAAACAAACGCTAGCTCGCCTGACAAGAAACACACTCTGCTTTAGACAAAAGAGCACTCTTCTACTCTACTGTGTTTCCTATAGGGCCAGAACAGTGAGCTTGCTCAGAACAAAATAACTGTGCTTCCTCCACACGGGCCATAACTAGTTCAACTCTGCTTAGGAAACTGACAAGAACAGTAGCTCCTCTTCAGTCCGATACACTGTACTTGCTGGGAACAGACACGAGTACTATTTGCACTGTGTATGACAATGGAAGCGCAATAGTGACTCTTCTTACCAGAAAACAACTCTTGCTCGTAGGACCAGAAACTGCATGTGATTCAACTCCATTTAGGACTCGGAAACAAATGCTAGCTCGTCTTACATGAAACACACTCTACTTTTGAGAAAAGAGCACTCTTCTACTCTACTGTGTTTCCTATGTGGTCCGAACAGTGAGCTTGCACAGAACAAAAGAACTGTGCTTCCTACACACACGGGCCATATCTAGTTCAACTCTGCTTAGGAACTTGACAAGAAGAGTAGATCCTCTTCAGTCCAATACACTGTACTTGCTGGGAACAGACGCATGGGCTATTTGCACTGTGTATGGCAATTGGAGCGCAATAGTGACTCTTCTTACCAGAAAACAACTCTTGCGCGTAGGACCAGAAAATGCATGGGATTCAACTCCATTTAGGACTGGGAAACAAACGCTAGCTCGCCTTACAAGAAACACACTCTGCTTTTGAGAAAAGAGCACTCTTCTACTCTACTGTGTTTCCTATGGGGTCCAAACAGTGAGCTTGCTCAGAACAAAACAACTGTGCTTCCTACACACACAAACCATATCTAGTAAAACTCTGCTTAGGAACCTGACAAGAACAGTAGCTCCTCTTCAGTTCAATACACTGTACTTGCTGGGAACAGAAGCGAGTGCTATTTGCACTGTGTATGGCAATTGGAGCACAATAGTGACTCGTCTTACAAGAAAACAACTCTTGCTCTTAGGACCAAAAACTGCATGTGACTCAACTCCATTTAGGACTGGGAAACAAACGCTAGCTCGCCTTACAAGAAACACACTCTGCTTTAGAGAAAAGAGCACTTTTCTACTCTACTGTGTTTCCTACAGGGCCAGAACAGTGAGCTTGCTCAGAACAAAAGAACTGTGCTTCCTACACACCGACCATATCTAGTTCAACTCTGCTTAGGAAACTGACAAGAACAGTAGCTCCTCTTCAGTAAAATACACTGTACTTGCTGGGAACAGACACGAGTGATATTTGTCCTGTGTATGGCAAAGGCAGCACAATAGTGACTATTCTTACCATAAAACAACTTTTGCTCGTAGGACCAGAAACTGCATGTGATTCAACTCCATTTAGGACTGGGAAACAAACGCTAGCTCGCCTTAGAAGAAACACACTCTGCTTTGGAGAAAAGAGCACTTTTCTACTCTATTGTGTTTCCTATAGGGCCAGAACAGTGAGCTTACTCACAACAAAAGAACTGTGCTTCCTACACACACCGACCACATCTAGTTCAACTCTGCTTAGGAAACTCACAAGAACAGTAGCTCCTCTTCAGTCCAATACACTGTACTTGCTGGGAACAGACGCGAGTGCTATTTGCACTGTGTATGGCAATGGGAGCGCAGTAGTGACTTTTCTTACCAGAAAACAACTCTTGCTCGTAGGACCAGAAACTGTATGTGATTCAACTCCATTTAGGACTGGGAAACAAACGCTAGCTCGCCTTACAAGAAACACACTCTGCTTTAGAGAAAAGAGCACTGTTCTACTCTACTGTTTTTCCTATGGAGTCCGAACAGTGACCTTGCTGAGAACAAAAGAACTGTGCTTCCTACACTCGGACCATAACTAGTTCAACTATGCTTTGGAAATTGACATGAACAGTAGCTCCTATTCAGTCCAATACACTGTACTTGATGGGAACAGACAACAGTGCTATTTGCACTGTGTATGGCAATTGGAGCACAATAGTGACTCTTATACCAGAAAACAACATTTGCTCGTAGGACCAAAAACTGCATGTGACGCAACTCCATTTAGGACTGGGAAACAAACGCGAGCTCGCATTACAAGAAACACACTCTGCTTTAGAGAAAAGAGCACTCTTCTACTCTACTGTGTTTCCTATAGGGCCAGAACAGTGAGCTTGATCAGAACAAAAGAACTGTGCTTCCTACATACACGGATCATATCTAGTTCAACTCTGCTTAGGAACCTGACAAGAACAGTAGATCCTCTTCAGTCCAATACACTGTACATGATGGGAACAGACGCCAATGCTATTTGCCCTGTGTATTTCAATGGGAGCACAATAGTTACTCTTCTTACCAGAAAACAACTCTTGCTCGTAGGACCAGAAACTGCATGAGATTCAACTCCATTTAAGACTGGGAAACAAACGCTAGCTTGCCTTACAAGAAACACACTCTGCTTTTGAGAAAAGAGCACTCTTCTACTCTACTGTGTTTCCAATGGGGTCCAAACAGTGAGCTTGCTCAGAACAAAAGAACTGTGCTTCCTACACACACGGGCCATATCTAGTTAAACTCTGCTTAGGAAACTGACAAGAACAGGAGCTCCTCTTCAGTCCGATACACTGTACTTGCTGGGAACAGACGCGAGTGCTATTTGCACTGTGTATGGCACTGGGAGCGCAATAGTGACTTCCTTACCAGAAAACAACTCTTGCTCGTAGGACCAGAAACTGCATGTGATTCAACTCCATTTAGGACTGGGAAACAAACGCTAGCTCGCCTTACAGGATACACACTCTGCTTTTGAGAAAAGAGCACTGTTCTACTCTACTGTGTTTCCTATAGGGCCAGAACAGTGAGCTTGCTGAGAACAAAGAACTGTGCTTCCTACACACACGGACCATATCTAGTTCAACTCTGCTTAGGAAACGGACAAGAACAGTAGCTCCTATTCTGTCCAATACACTGTACTTGCTGGGAACAGACGCGAGTGCTATTTGCCCTGTGTATGACAATGGGAGCGCAATAGTGACTCTTCTTACCAGAAAACAACTCTTGCTCGTAGGACCAGAAACTGCATGAGATTCAACTCCATTTAGGACTGGGAAACAAATGCTAGCTCACCTTACGAGAAACACAATCTGCTTTTGAGAAAGGAGCCTTCTTCTACTCTAAAGTGTTTCCTATAGGGCCAAAACAGTGAGCTTGCTCAGAACAAAAGAACTGTGCTTCCTACACACATGGTGATATCTAGTTCAATTCTGCTTAGGAAACTGACAAGAATAGTAGATCCTCTTCAGTCCAATACACTGCACTTGCTGGGAACAGACGCGAGTGCTATTTGCACTGTGTATGGCAATGGGAGCGCAATAGTGACTTTCCTTACCAGAAAACAACTCTTGCTCGAAGGACCAGAAACTGCATGTGATTCAACTCCATATAGGGCTGGGAAACAAACGCTAGCTCGCCTTACAAGTAACACACTCTAATTTTGAGAAAAGAGCACTTTTCTACTCTACTGTGTTTCCTATAGGGCCAGAACAGTGAGCTTGCTCAGAACAAAAGAACTGTGCTTCCTACACACACGGGCCATATCTAGTTCAACTCTGCTTAGGAAACTGACAAGAACAGTAGCTCCTCTTCAGTCCAATACACTGTACTTGCTGGGAACAGACGCGAGTGCTATTTGCACTGTGTATGGCAATTGGAGCTCAATATTGACTCGTCTTACCAGAAAACAACTCTTGCTCGTAGGACAAAAATGCTGCACGTGACTCAACTCCATTTTGGACTGGGAAACAAACGCTAGCTCGCCTTACAAGAAACACACTCTGCTTTTGAGAAAAGAGCACTCTTCTACTCTACTGTGTTTCCTACAGGGCCAGAACAGTGAGCTTGTTCAGAACAAAAGAACTGTGCTTCCTACACACCGAACATATCTAGTTCAACTCTGCTTAGGAAACTGACAAGAACAGTAGCTCCTCTTCAGTCCAATACACTGTACTTGCTGGGAACAGACGCGAGTGCTATTTGTCCTGTGTATGGCAATGGCAGCACAATAGTGACTATTCTTACCATAAAACAACTTTTGCTCGTAGGACCAGAAACTGCATGTGATTCATCTCCATTTAGGACTGGGAAACAAACGCTAGCTCGCCTTACAAGAAACACACTCTGCTTTTGAGAAAAGAGCACTTTTCTACTCTACTGTGTTTCCTATAGGGCCAGAACAGTGAGCTTACTCAGAACAAAAGAACTGTGCTTCCTACACACACCGACCACATCTAGTTCAACTCTGCTTAGGAAACTCACAAGAACAGTAGCTCCTCTTCAGTCCAATACACTGTACTTGCTGGGAACAGACGCGAGTGCTATTTGCACTGTGTATGGCAATGGGAGCGCAGTAGTGACTTTTCTTACCAGAAAACAACTCTTGCTCGTAGGACCAGAAACTGTATGTGATTCAACTCCATTTAGGACTGGGAAACAAACGCTAGCTCGCCTTACAAGAAACACACTCTGCTTTAGAGAAAAGAGCACTGTTCTACTCTACTGTTTTTCCTATGGGGTCCGAACAGTGAGCTTGCTGAGAACAAAAGAACTGTGCTTCCTACACCGGGACCATAACTAGTTCAACTATGCTTTGGAAATTGACATGAACAGTAGCTCCTATTCAGTCCAATACACTGTACTTGATGGGAACAGACAACAGTGCTATTTGCACTGTGTATGGCAATTGGAGCACAATAGTGACTCTTCATACCAGAAAACAACATTTGCTCGTAGGACCAAAAACTGCATGTGACGCAACTCCATTTAGGACTGGGAAACAAACGCGAGCTCGCCTTACAAGAAACACACTCTGCTTTAGAGAAAAGAGCACTCTTCTACTCTACTGTGTTTCCTATAGGGCCAGAACAGTGAGCTTGATCAGAAAAAAGAACTGTGCCTCCTACACACACGGCCATATCTAGTTCAACTCTGCTTAGGAACCTGACAAGAACAGTAGATCCTCTTCAGTCCAATACACTGTACATGATGGGAACAGACGCCAATGCTATTTGCCCTGTGTATTTCAATGGCAGCACAATAGTTACTCTTCTTACCAGAAAACAACTCTTGCTCGTAGGACCAGAAACTGCATGAGATTCAACTCCATTTAGGACTGGGAAACAAACGCTAGCTTGCCTTACAAGAAACACACTCTGCTTTTGAGAAAAGAGCACTCTTATACTCTACTGTGTTTCCAATGGGGTCCAAACAGTGAGCTTGCTCAGAACAATGAACTGTGCTTCCTACACACACGGGCCATATCTCGTTCAACTCTGCTTAGGAAACTGACAAGAACAGTAGCTCCTATTCTGTCCAATACACTGTACTTGCTGGGAACAGACGCGCGTGCTATTTGCACTGTGTATGGCAATTGGAGTGCAATAGTGACTCTTCTTACCAGAAAACAACTCTTGCTCGTAGGAGCAAAAACTGCATGTGACTCAACTCCATTTTGGACTGGGAAACAAACGCTAGCTTGCCTTACAAGAAACACACTCTGCTTTTGAGAAAAGAGCACTCATCTACTCTACTGTGTTTCCTATAGGGCCAGAACAGTGAGCTTGCTGAGAACAAAAGAACTGTGCTTCCTACACACACGGGCCATATCTAGTTCAACTCTGCTTAGGAAACTGACAAGAACAGTACTTCCTATTCATTCCAATACACTGTATGTGCTGGGAACAGACGCGAGTGCTATTTGCACTGTGTATAGCAATTGGAGCGCAATAGTGACTCTTCTTCCCAGAAAACAACTCTTGCTCGTAGGACCAAAAACTGCATGTGACTCAACTCCATTTAGGACTTGGAAACAAACTCGAGCTCGCCTTACAAGAAACGCACTCTGCTTTTGAGAAAAGAGCACTCTTCTTCTCTACTGTGTTTCCTATAGGCCCAAAATAGTGAGCTTGCTCAGAACAAAAGAACTGTGCTTCCTAAACACATGGTCATATCTAGTTCAATTCTGCTTAGGAAACTGACAAGAATAGTAGATCCTCTTCAGTCCAATACACTGTTCTAGCTGGGAACAGACGCGAGTGCTATTTGCCCTGTGTATGACAATGGGAGCACAATAGTGACTCTTCTTACCAGTAAACCACACTTGCTCGTAGGATCAGAAACTGCATGTGATTCAACTCCACTTAGGACTGAGAAACAAACGCTAGCTCGCCTTACAAGAAACACACTCTGTTTTAGAGAAAAGAGCACTTTCTACTCTACTGTGTTTAATATAGGGCCAGAACAGTGAGCTTGCTCAGAATAAAAGAACTGTGCTTCCTACACACACGGGCCATATCTAGTTCAACTGTGCTTTGGAAACTGACAAGAACAGTAGCTCCTCTTCATTCCAATACACTGTACTTGCTGGGAACAGACGTGAGTGCTATTTGCACTGTGTATGGCAATGGGAGCGCAATAGTGACTTTCCTTATCAGAAAACAACTCTTGCTCGTAGGACCAGAAACTGTATGTGATTCAACTCCATTTAGGACTGGGAAACAAATGCTAGCTCGCCATACAAGAAACACAATCTGCTTTAGAGAAAAGAGCACTCTTCTACTCTACTGTGTTTCCTATGGGGTCCAAACAGTGAGCTTGCTCAGAACAAAAGAACTGTGCTTCCTACACCCACGGACCATATCTAGTTCAACTCTGCTGAGGAAACTGACAAGAACTGTTGCTCCTAATCAGTCCAATACACTGTACTTGAAGGGAACAGACTCGAGTACTATTTGCACTGTGTATGGCATTTGGAGCACAAGAGTTACTCTTCTTACCAGAAAACAACTCTTGCTCGTAGGACCAAAAACTGCATGTGACTCAACTCCATTTAGGACTGGGAAACAAACGCGAGCTCACCTTACAAGAAAAACACTCTGCTTTATAGAAAAGAGCACTCTTCTACTCTACTGTGTTTCCTATGAGGTCCAAACAGTGAGCTTGCTCAGAACAAAAGAACTGTGCTTCCTACACACACGGGCTATATCTCCTTCAACTCTGCTTAGGACACTGACAAGAACAGTAGCTCCTTTTCAGTCCCATACACTGTACTTGCTGGGAACAGACGCGAGTGCTATTTGCACTGTGTATGGCAAGGGGAGCGCAATAGTGACTTCCTTACCAGAAAACAACTCTTGCTCGTAGGACCAGAAACTGCATGTGATTCAACTCCATTTAGGACTGGGAAACAAATGCTAGCTCGCTTTACAAGAAACACACTCTGCTTTTGAGAAAAGAGCACTCTTCTACTCTACTGTGTTTCCTATAGGGCCAAAACAGTGAGCTTGCTGAGAACAAAAGAACTGTGCTTCCTACACACACCGACCATATCTAGTTCAACTCTCCTTAGGAAACTGAAAATAACAGTAGCTCCTCTTCAGTCCAATACACTGTACTTGCTGGGAATAGACGCGAGTGCTATTTGCACTGTGTATGGCAATTGGAGTGCAATAGTGACTCTTCTTACCAGAAAACAACTCTTGCTCGTAGGACCAGATACTGCATGGGATTCAACTCCATTTAGGACTAGGAAACAAACGCTAGCTCGCCTTACAAGAAACACACTCTGCTTTTGAGAAAAGAGCACTTTTCTACTGTACTGTGTTTCCTATGGGGTCCAAACAGTGAGCTTACTCAGAACAAAAGAACTGTGCTTCCTACACACACCGACCATATCTTGTTCAACTCTGCTTAGGAAACTGACAAGAACAGTAGCTCCTCTTCAGTCCAATACACTGTACTTGCTGGGAACAGACGCGAGTGCTATTTGCACTGTGTATGGCAATGGGAGCGCAATAGTGACTTTTCTTACCAGAAAACAACTCTTGCTCGTAGGACCAGAAACTGTATGTGATTCAACTCCATTTAGGACTGGGAAACAAATGCTAGCTCGCCTTACAAGAAACACAATCTGCTTTAGAGAGAAGAGCACTCTTCTACTCTACTGTGTTTCCTATGTTGTCTGAACAGTGAGCTTGCTCAGAACAAAAGAACTGTGCTTCCTACACACACGGCTATCTAGTTCAATTTTGCTTATAAACCTGACAAGAACAGTAGATCCTCTTCAGTCCAAAACACTGTACATGCTGGGAAGAGACAACAGTGCTATTTGTCCTGTGTATGGCAATTTCAGCGCAATAGTAACTCTTCTTACCAGAAAACTACTCTTGCTCGTAGGACCAGAAACTGCATGTGATTCAACTCCATCTAGGACTGGGAAACAATGGCTAGCTCGCCTTACAAGAAACACACTCTGCTTTAGAGAAAAGAGCACTCTTCTACTCTACTGTGTTTCCTATAGGGCCAGAACAGTGAGCTCGCTGAGAACAAAAGAACTGTGCTTCCTACACACGGACCATAACTAGTTCAACTATGCTTTGGAAACTGACATGAACAGTAGCTCCTATTCAGTCCAATACACTGTACTTGCTGGGAACAGACAACAGTGCTATTTGCACTGTGTATGGCAATTGGAGCACAATAGTGACTCTTCTTACCAGAAAACAACTCTTTATCATAGGACCAAAAACTGCATGTGATTCAACTCCATTTATGACTGGGAAACAAACGCGAGCTTGCCTTACAAGAAACACACTCTGCTTTAGAGAAAAGAGCACTCTTCTACTCTACTGTGTTTCCTATAGGGCCAGAACAGTGAGCTTGATCAGAACAAAAGAACTGTGCTTCCTACACACACGGCCATATTTAGTTCAATTCTGCTTAGGAACATGACAAGAACAGTAGATCCTCTTCAGTCCAATACACTGTACATGATGGGAACAGACGCCAGTGCTATTTGCCCTGTGTATTTCAATGGGAGCACAATAGTGACTCTTCTTACCAGAAAACAACTCTTGCTCGTAGGACCAGAAACTGCATGAGATTCAACTCCATTTAGGACTGGGAAACAAACCATAGCTCGCCTTACAAAAAACACACTCTGCTTTTGAGAAAAGAGCACTCTTCTACTCTACTGTGTTTCCAATGGGGTCCAAACAGTGAGCTTGCTCAGAACAAAAGAACTGTGCTTCCTACACACACGGGCCATATCTAGTTCAACTCTGCTTAGGAAACTGACAAGAACAGTAGCTCCTCTTCAGGATGATACACTGTACTTGCTGGGAACAGACGCGATTGCTATTTGCACTGTGTATGCCACTGGGAGCGCAATAGTGACTTCGTTACCAGAAAACAACTCTTGCTCGTAGGACCAGAACCTGCATGTGATTCAACTCAATTTAGGACTGGGAAACAAACGCTAGCTCGCCTTACCAGAAACACACTCTGCTTTTGAGAAAAGAGCACTGTTCTTCTCTACTGTGTTTCCTATAGGGCCAGAACAGTGAGCTTGCTGAGAACAAAGAACTGTGCTTCCTACACACACGGACCATATCTAGTTCAACTCTGCTTAGGAAACTGACAAGAACAGTAGCTCCTATTCTGTCCAATACACTGTACTTGCTGGGAACAAACGCGCGTGCTATTTGCACTGTGTATGGCAATTGGAGCGCAATAGTGACTCTTCTTACCAGAAAACAACTCTTGCTCGTAGGAGCAAAAACTGCATGTGACTCAACTCCATTTTGGACTGGGAAACAAACGCTAGCTCGCCTTACAAGAAACACACTCTGCTTTTGAGAAAAGAGCACTCTTCTACTCTACTGTGTTTCCGATAGGGCCAAAACAGTGAGCCTGCTCAGAACAAAAGAACTGTGCTTCCTACACACACGGTCATATCTAGTCCAATTCTGCTTAGGAAACTGACAAAAATAATAGATCCTCTTCAGTCCAATACACTGTACTTGCTGGGAACAGACGCGAGTGCTATTTGCCCTGTGTATGACAATGGGAGCGCAATAGTGACTCTTCTTACCAGAAATCAACTCTTTCTCGTAGGACCAAAAACTGCATGAGATTCAACTCCATTTAGGACTGGGAAACAAATGCTAGCTCACCTTACGAGAAACACAATCTGCTTTTGGGAAAGGAGCCCTCTTCTACTCTAAAGTGTTTCCTATAGTGCCAAAACAGTGAGCTTGCTCAGAAAAAAAGAACTGTGCTTCCTACACACACGGTCATATCTAGTTCAATTCTGCTTAGGAAACTGACAAGAATAGTAGATCCTCTTCAGTCCAATACACTGCACTTGCTGGGAACAGACGCGAGTGCTATTTGCACTGTGTATGGCAATGGGAGCGCAATAGTGACTTTCCTTACCAGAAAACAACTCTTGCTCGAAGGACCAGAAACTGCCTGTGATTCAACTCCTTATAGGACTGGGAAACAAACGCTAGCTCGCCTTACAAGAAACACACTCTGCTTTTGAGAAAAGAGCACTTTTCTACTCTAGTGTGTTTCCTGTAGGGCCAGAACAGTGAGCTTGCTCAGAACAAAAGAACTGTGCTTCCTACACACACGGGCCATATCTAGTTCAACTCTGCTTAGGAAACTGACAAGAACAGTAGATCCTCTTCAGTCCAATACACTGTACTTGCTGGGAAAAGACGCCAGTGCTATTTGTCCTGTGTATGGCAATGGCAGCGCAATAGTGACTGTTCTTACCAGAAAACAACTCTTGCTCGTAGGAGCAGAAACTGCATGTGATTCAACTCCATTTAGGACTGGGAAACAAACGCTAGCTCGCCTTACAAGAAACACACTCTGCTTTTGAGAAAAGAGCACTTTTCTACTGTACTGTGTTTCCAATGGGGTCCAAACAGTGAGCTTACTCAGAACAAAAGAACTGTGCTTCCTACACACACCGACCATATCTAGTTCAACTCTGCTTAGGAAACTGACAAGAACAGTAGCTCCTCTTCAGTCCAATACACTGTACTTGCTGGGAACAGACGCGAGTGCTATTTGCACTGTGTATGGCAATGGGAGCGCAATAGTGACTTTTCTTACCAGAAAACAACTCTTGCTCGTAGGACCAGAAACTGTATGTGATTCAACTCCATTTAGGACTGGGAAACAAATGCTAGCTCGCCTTACAAGAAACACAATCTGCTTTAGAGAGAAGAGCACTCTTCTACTCTACTGTGTTTCCTATGTTGTCTGAACAGTGAGCTTGCTCAGAACAAAAGAACTGTGCTTCCTACACACACGGCTATCTAGTTCAATTTTGCTTATAAACCTGACAAGAACAGTAGATCCTCTTCAGTCCAAAACACTGTACATGCTGGGAAGAGACAACAGTGCTATTTGTCCTGTGTATGGCAATTTCAGCGCAATAGTAACTCTTCTTACCAGAAAACTACTCTTGCTCGTAGGACCAGAAACTGCATATGATTCAACTCCATCTAGGACTGGGAAACAATGGCTAGCTCGCCTTACAAGAAACACACTCTGCTTTAGAGAAAAGAGCACTCTTCTACTCTACTGTGTTTCCTATAGGGCCAGAACAGTGAGCTCGCTGAGAACAAAAGAACTGTGCTTCCTACACAAAGACCATAACTAGTTCAACTATGCTTTGGAAACTGACATGAACAGTAGCTCCTATTCAGTCCAATACACTGTACTTGCTGGGAACAGACAACAGTGCTATTTGCACTGTGTATGGCAATTGGAGCACAATAGTGACTCTTCTTACCAGAAAACAACTCTTTCTCGTAGGACCAAAAACTGCATGTGATTCAACTCCATTTATGACTGGGAAACAAACGCGAGCTTGCCTTACAAGAAACACACTCTGCTTTAGAGAAAAGAGCACTCTTCTACTCTACTGTGTTTCCTATAGGGCCAGAACAGTGAGCTTGATCAGAACAAAAGAACTGTGCTTCCTACACACACGGCCATATCTAGTTCAATTCTGCTTAGGAACATGACAAGAACAGTAGATCCTCTTCAGTCCAATACACTGTACATGATGGGAACAGACGCCAGTGCTATTTGCCCTGTGTATTTCAATGGGAGCACAATAGTGACTCTTCTTACCAGAAAACAACTCTTGCTCGTAGGACCAGAAACTGCATGAGATTCAACTCCATTTAGGACTGGGAAACAAACCCTAGCTCGCCTTACAAAAAACACACTCTGCCCTTGAGAAAAGAGCACTCTTCTACTCTACTGTGTTTCCAATGGGGTCCAAACAGTGAGCTTGCTCAGAACAAAAGAACTGTGCTTCCTACACACACGGGCCATATCTAGTTCAATTCTGCTTAGGAACCTGACAAGAACAGTAGATCCTCTTCAGTCCAATACACTGTACTTGCTGGGAACAGACGCCAGCGCTATTTGTCCTGTGTACGGCAATGGCAGCGCAATAGTGACTCTTCTTACCAGAAAACAACTCTTGCTCGTAGGACAAAAAACTGCATGTGACTCAACCCAATTAAAACTGGGAAAAAAACTCTAGCTCGCCTTCCAAGAAACACACTCTGCTCTTGAGAAAAGAGCACACTTCTACTCTACAGTGTTTCCTATGTGTTCCGAACTGCGAGCTTGCTCAGAAAAAAAAACTGTGCTTCCTACACACACGGCCATATATAGTCCAAGTCTGCTTAGGAACCTGACAAGAAAAGTAGATCTTCTTCAGTCCAATACACTGTACTTGCTGGGAAAAGACGCCAGTGCTATTTGTCAAGTGTATGGCATTGGCAGCACAATAGTGACTCTTCTTACCAGCAAACAACTCTTGCTCGTAGGACCAGAAACTGCATGTGATTCAACTCGATTTAGGACTGGGAAACAAACTCTAGCTTGCTTTACAAGAAACACACTCTGCTTTTGAGAAAAGAGGACTCTTCTACTCTACTGTGTTTCCTATAGGTCCAGAAGAGTGAGCTTGCTCACTAAAAAAAGAACTGTGCTTCCTACACTCACGGGCCATATCTAGTTCAACTCTGCTTAGGAAACTGAGAAGAACAGTAGCTCCTCTTCAGTCCAGTACACTGTACTTGCTGGGAACAGACGGGAGGGCTATTTGCACTGTGTATGGCAATGGGAGTGCAATAGTGACTTTCCTTACCAGAAGACAACTCTTGCTCGTAGTACCAGAAACTGCATGGGATTCAACTCCATTTAGGACTGGGAAAGAAACTCTAGCTCTCCTTACAAGAAACACACTCTGCTTTAGAGAAAAGAGCACTCTTCTACTCTACTGTGTTTCCTATGGGGACCAAACATTGAGCTTGCTCAGAACAAAAGAACTGTGCTTCCTACACACACGGACCATATGTAGTTCAACTCTGCTTAGGAAAATGACAAGAACAGTAGCTCTTCTTCAGTCCAATACACTGTACTTGCTGGGAACAGACCCCAGTGCTATTTGTCCTGTGTATGGCAATGGCAGCGCAATAGTGACTATTCTTACCATAAAAAAACTCTTGCTCGTAGGACCAGAAACTGCATGTGATTCAACTCCATTTAGGACTGGGAAACAAACACTAGCTCGCCTTACAAGAAACACACTCTGCTTTAGAAAAAGAGCACTCTTCTACTCTAATGTGTTTCCTACATGGCCAGAACAGTGAGCTTGCTCAGAACATAAGAACTGTGCTTCCCACACACGGGCCATATCTAGTTGAACTCTGCTTAGGAAACTGACAAGAACATTAGCTCCTCTTCAGTCCAATACACTGTACTTGCTGGGAACAGACGCGAGTGCTATTTGCACTGGGTATGTCAATGGGAGCACAATAGTGACTTTCCTTACCAGAAAACAACTCTTGCTCGTAGGACCAGAAACTGCATGTGATTCCACTCCATTTAGTAATGGGAAACAAACGCAAGCTCGCCTTAAAAGAAACACACTCTGCTTTGGAGAAAAGAGCACTCTTCTACTCTACTGTTTATCCTATCGGGTCCAAACAGTGAGCTTGCTCAGAACAATAGAACTGTGCTTCCTACACACACGGATCATATCTAGGTAATTCTGCTTAGGAACCTGACAAGAACAGTAGATCCTCTTCAGTCCAATACACTGTACTTGCTGGGAACATACGCCAGTGCTATTTGTCCTGTGTATGGCAATGGCAGCGCAATAGTGACTCTTCTTACAGTAAAACAAATCATGCTCGTAGGACCAGAAACTGCATGAGATTCAACTCCATTTAGGACTGGGAAACAAACGCTAGCTCGCCTTACAAGAAACACACTCTGCTTTTGAGAAAAGAGCACTCTTCTACTCTACTGTTTCCTATGGAGTCCGAACAGTGAGCTTGCTCAGAACAAAAGAACTGTGCTTCCTACACACAGGCCATATCTAGTTCAACTGTGCTTAGGAAACTGACAAGAACTGTATCTCCTCTTCAGTCCAATACACTTTACGTGCGGGTAACAGACGCGAGTGCTATTTGCACTGTGTATGGCATTTGGAGCACAATAGTGACTCATCTTACCAGAAAACAACTCTTGCTCGTAGGACAAAAAACTGCATGTGACTCAACTCCATTTAGGACTGGGCAACAAACGCTAGCTCACCTTACAAGAAACACACTCTGCTTTAGAGAAAAGAGCACTCTTCTACTCTACTGTGTTTCCTATGGGGTCCAAACAGAGAGCTTGCTCAGAACAAATGAACTGCGCTTCCTACACACACAGACCATATCTAGTTCAACTCTGCTTAGGAAACTGACAAGAACAGAAGCTCCTCTTCATTCCGATACACTGTACTTGCTGGGAACAGACGCGAGTACTATTTGCACTGTGTATGGCAATGGGAGCACAATAGTGACTTTCCTTACCAGAAAACAACTCTTGCTCGTAGGACCAGAAACTGCATGTGATTCAACTCCATTTAGGACTGGGAAACAAATGCTAGCTCACCTTACATGAAACACACTCTGCTTTTGAGAAAAGAGCTATCTTCTACTCTACTGTGCTTCCTATGGGGTCCGAACAGTGAGCTTGCTCAGAACAAAAGAACTGTGCTTCCTATACACACGGGCCATATCTAGTTCAACACTGCTTAGGAAAGTGACAAGAACAGTAGATCCTCTTCAGTCCAATACACTGTACTTGCTGGGAACAGACGCTAGTGCTATTTGTCCTGTGTTTGGCAATGGCAGCGCAATAGTGACTCTTCTTAACAGAAAACAACTCTTGCTCGTAGGAACAGAAAATGCATGTGATTCAACTCCATTTAGGACTGAGAAACAAACTCTAGCACGCTTTACAAGAAACACACTCTGCATTTGAGAAAAGAGCACTCTTCTACTCTAATGTATTTCCTATAGGGCCAGAACATTGAGCTTGCTCAGAAAAAAAGAACTGTGGTTCCTACACACACGGGCCATATCTAGTTCAACTCTGCTTAGGAAACTGAGAAGAACAGTAGCTCCTCTTCAGTACGATACACTGTACTTGCTGGGAACAGACGCATGGGCTATTTGCACTGTGTATGGCAACGGGAGTGCAATAGTGACTTTCCTTACCAGAAAATAACTCTTGCTCGTAGGACCAGAAACTGCATGTGATTCAATTCCATTTAGAACTGGGAAACAAATGCTAGCTCGCCTTAAAAGAAACACACTCTGCTTTAGAGAAAAGAGCACTCTTCTACTCTACTGTGTTTCCTATGGGGTCCGAACAGTGAGCTTGCTCAGAACAAAAAAACCTGTTCTTCCTACACACACGGCCATATCTAGTTCAAGTCTGCTTAGGAACCTGACAAGAAGAGTAGATCCTCTTCAGTCCAATACACTGTACTTGCTGGGAACAGACGCCAGTGCTATTTGTCCTGTGTATGGCAACAGCAGCACAATAGTGACTCTCCTTACCAGAAAACAACTCTTGCTAGTAGGACCAGAAACTGCATGGGATTCAACTCCACTTAGGACTGGGAAACAAACGCTAGTTTGCCTTACAAGAAACCCACTCTGCTTTTGAAAAAACAGCACTCTTCTACTCCACTGTGTTTAATATGGGGTACAAACAGTGAGCTTGCTCAGAACAAAAGAACTGTTCTTCCTACACACATGGCCCATATCTAGTTAAACTCTTTAGGAAACTGACAAGAACAGTAGCTCCTATTCAGTCCAATACACTGTACTTGCTGGGAACAGACGCGAGTGCTATTTGCACTGTATAAGGCATTTGGAGCGCAATAGTGACTTTCCTTACCAGAAAACAACTCTTGCTCGTAGGACCAGAAACTGCATGTGATTCCACACCATTTAGGACTGGGAAACAAATGCTAGCTCGCCTTACAAGAAACACACTCTGCTTTAGAGAAAGGAGCACTCTTCTACTCTACTGTGTTTCCTATGGGTTCCAAACAGTGAGCTTGCTCAGAACAAAAGAACTGTGCTTCCTACACACAAGGACCATATCTAGTTCAACTCTGCTTAGAAAACTGACAATAACAGTAGCTCCTATTCAGTCTAATACACTGTACTTGCTGGGAAAAGACTCGAGTGCTATTTGCCTTGCATAGGGCAATGGGAGCACAATAGTGATTTTCCTTACCAGAAAACAACTCTTGTTCATAGACCAGAAACTGCATGTGATTCCACTCCATTTAGGATTAGGAAACAAACGCTAGCTCGCCTTACAAAAACACACTCTGCTTTGAGAAAAGAGCACTCTTCTACTCTACTGCGTTTCCTATAGGGCCAGAACAGTGAACTTGCTCAGAACAGAAGAACTGTGCTTCCTACACACACGGGCCATATCTAGTTCAACTCTGCTTAGGAAACTGACAAGAACAGTAGCTCCTCTTCAGTCTGATACACTGTACTTGCTGGGAACAGACGCGAGAGCTATTTGCACTGTGTAGGGCAAGGGGAGCGCAATAGTGATTTTCCTTACCAGAAAACAACTCTTGCTTGTAGGACCAGAAACTGCATGTGATTCAACTCGATTTGGGACTGGGAAACAAACGCTAGCTCGCCTTACAAGAAACACACTCTGCTTTTGAGAAAAGAGCACTCTTCTACTCTACTGTGTTTCCTATAGGGCCAGAAGAGTGAGCTTGCTCAGAAAAAAAGAACTGTGCTTCCTACACACACGGGCCATATCTAATTAAACTCTGCTTAGGAAACTGAGAAGAACAGTAGCTCCTCTTCAGTCCAATACACTGTACTTGCTGGGAACAGACGCGAGTGCTATTTGCACTGTATAAGGCATTTGGATCGCAATAGTGACTCTTCTTACCAGAAAACAACTCTTGCTCGTAGGACAAAAAACTGCATGTGACTCAATTCCATTTAGGACTGGGAAACAAATGCGAGCTCGCCTTACAAGAAACACACTCTGCTTTAGAGAAAAGAGCACTCTTCTACTCTACTGTGTTTCCTATAGGGCCAGAACAGTGAGCTTACTCAGAACATAAGAACTGTGCCTCCTACAAACACGGTCCATATCTAGTTCAACTCTGCTTAGGAAACTGACAAGAACAGTAGCTCCTCTTCAGTCCGATACACTGTACTTGCTGGGAACAGACGCATGGGCTATTTGCCCTGTTTATTGCAATGGGAGCGCAATAGTGACTTTCCTTACCAAAAAACAACTCTTGCTCCTAAGACCAGAAACTGCATGTGATTCCACACCTTTTAGGACTGGGAAACAAACGCTAGCTCGCCTTACACGAAACACACTCTGATTTGAGAAAAGAGCACTCTTCTACTCTACTGTGATTCCTATGGTGTCCAAACGGTGAGCTTGCTCAGAACAAAAGAACTGTGCTTCCTACAAACATGGCCATATCTAGTTCAATTCTGCTTAGGAACCTGACAAGAACAGTAGATCCTCTTCAGTCCAATACACTGTACTTGCTGGGAACAGACGCCAGTGCTATTTGTCCTGTGTATGGTAATGGCAGCGCAATAGTGACTCTTCTTAACAGAAAACAACTCTTGCTCGTAGGACCAGAAACTGCATGTTATTCAACTCCATTTAGGACTGGGAAACAAACGCTAGCTCGCCTGACAAGAAACACACTCTGCTTTTGAGAAAAGAGCACTCTTCTACTCTACTGTGTTTCCTATAGTGCCAGAACAGTGAGCTTGCTCAGAACAAAATAACTGTGCTTCCTCCACACAGGCCATAACTAGTTCAACTCTGCTTAGGAAACTGACAAGAACAGTAGCTCCTCTTCAGTCTGATACACTGTACTTTCTGGGAACAGACGCGAGTACTATTTGCACTGTGTATGACAATGGAAGCGCAATAGTGACTCTTCTTACCAGAAAACAACTCTTGCTCGTAGGACCAGAAACTGCATGTGATTCAACTCCATTTAGGACTCGGAAACAAATGCTAGCTCGTCTTACATGAAACACACTCTACTTTTGAGAAAAGAGCACTCTTCTACTCCACTGTGTTTCCTATGTGGTCCAAACAGTGAGCTTGCTCAGAACAAAACAACTGTGCTTCCTACACACACAGACCATATCTAGTAAAACTCTGCTTAGGAACCTGACAAGAACAGTAGCTCCTCTTCAGTTCAATACACTGTACTTGCTGGGAACAGAAGCGAGTGCTATTTGCACTGTGTATGGCAATGGGAGCGCAATAGTGACTTTCCTTACCAGAAAACAACTCTTGCTCGAAGGACCAGAAACTGCCTGTGATTCAACTCCTTATAGGACTGGGAAACAAACGCTAGCTCGCCTTACAAGAAACACACTCTGCTTTTGAGAAAAGAGCACTTTTCTACTCTAGTGTGTTTTCCTGTAGGGCCAGAACAGTGAGCTTGCTCAGAACAAAAGAACTGTGCTTCCTACACACACGGGCCATATCTAGTTCAACTCTGCTTAGGAAACTGACAAGAACAGTAGATCCTCTTCAGTCCAATACACTGTACTTGCTGGGAAAAGACGCCAGTGCTATTTGTCCTGTGTATGGCAATGGCAGCGCAATAGTGACTGTTCTTACCAGAAAACAACTCTTGCTCGTAGGAGCAGAAACTGCATGTGATTCAACTCCATTTAGGACTGGGAAACAAACGCTAGCTCGCCTTACAAGAAACACACTCTGCTTTTGAGAAAAGAGCACTTTTCTACTGTACTGTGTTTCCAATGGGGTCCAAACAGTGAGCTTACTCAGAACAAAAGAACTGTGCTTCCTACACACACCGACCATATCTAGTTCAACTCTGCTTAGGAAACTGACAAGAACAGTAGCTCCTCTTCAGTCCAATACACTGTACTTGCTGGGAACAGACGCGAGTGCTATTTGCACTGTGTATGGCAATGGGAGCGCAATAGTGACTTTTCTTACCAGAAAACAACTCTTGCTCGTAGGACCAGAAACTGTATGTGATTCAACTCCATTTAGGACTGGGAAACAAATGCTAGCTCGCCTTACAAGAAACACAATCTGCTTTAGAGAGAAGAGCACTCTTCTACTCTACTGTGTTTCCTATGTTGTCTGAACAGTGAGCTTGCTCAGAACAAAAGAACTGTGCTTCCTACACACACGGCTATCTAGTTCAATTTTGCTTATAAACCTGACAAGAACAGTAGATCCTCTTCAGTCCAAAACACTGTACATGCTGGGAAGAGACAACAGTGCTATTTGTCCTGTGTATGGCAATTTCAGCGCAATAGTAACTCTTCTTACCAGAAAACTACTCTTGCTCGTAGGACCAGAAACTGCATGTGATTCAACTCCATCTAGGACTGGGAAACAATGGCTAGCTCGCCTTACAAGAAACACACTCTGCTTTAGAGAAAAGAGCACTCTTCTACTCTACTGTGTTTCCTATAGGGCCAGAACAGTGAGCTCGCTGAGAACAAAAGAACTGTGCTTCCTACACAAAGACCATAACTAGTTCAACTATGCTTTGGAAACTGACATGAACAGTAGCTCCTATTCAGTCCAATACACTGTACTTGCTGGGAACAGACAACAGTGCTATTTGCACTGTGTATGGCAATTGGAGCACAATAGTGACTCTTCTTACCAGAAAACAACTCTTTCTCGTAGGACCAAAAACTGCATGTGATTCAACTCCATTTATGACTGGGAAACAAACGCGAGCTTGCCTTACAAGAAACACACTCTGCTTTAGAGGAAAAGAGCACTCTTCTACTCTACTGTGTTTCCTATAGGGCCAGAACAGTGAGCTTGATCAGAACAAAAGAACTGTGGCTTCCTACACACACGGCCATATCTAGTTCAATTCTGCTTAGGAACATGACAAGAACAGTAGATCCTCTTCAGTCCAATACACTGTACATGATGGGAACAGACGCCAGTGCTATTTGCCCTGTGTATTTCAATGGGAGCACAATAGTGACTCTTCTTACCAGAAAACAACTCTTGCTCGTAGGACCAGAAACTGCATGAGATTCAACTCCATTTAGGACTGGGAAACAAACCCTAGCTCGCCTTACAAAAAACACACTCTGCCCTTGAGAAAAGAGCACGCTTCTACTCTACTGTGTTTCCAATGGGGTCCAAACAGTGAGCTTGCTCAGAACAAAAGAACTGTGCTTCCTACACACACGGGCCATATCTAGTTCAATTCTGCTTAGGAACCTGACAAGAACAGTAGATCCTCTTCAGTCCAATACACTGTACTTGCTGGGAACAGACGCCAGCGCTATTTGTCCTGTGTACGGCAATGGCAGCGCAATAGTGACTCTTCTTACCAGAAAACAACTCTTGCTC